>NW_009697504.1:91262-134247 GCF_000703405.1 Apaloderma vittatum | reverse complement strand
AGTTCCTGCTGCCCTTCTGGCTGCAGGTCATCTTCATCTCGCTCCTTCTCTGCCTCTCGGGCATGTTCAGCGGCCTCAACCTGGGCCTCATGGCCCTGGACCCCATGGAGCTGCGCATCGTGCAGAACTGCGGCACCGACAAAGAGAAGAACTACGCCAAGCGCATTGAGCCCGTGCGCCGCCAGGGCAACTATCTGCTCTGCTCCCTCCTGCTGGGCAATGTGCTGGTCAACACTACGCTTACCATCCTGCTGGACGACATTGCCGGCTCCGGGCTGGTGGCCGTGGTGGTCTCCACCATCGGTATCGTCATCTTCGGCGAGATCGTGCCGCAGGCCATTTGCTCTCGGCACGGTCTGGCCGTGGGCGCCAACACCATCTTCCTCACCAAGTTTTTCATGATGATGACCTTCCCGGCCTCCTACCCCGTCAGCAAGTTGCTGGACTGTGTCCTGGGCCAGGAGATCGGCACGGTCTATAACCGTGAGAAGTTGTTGGAGATGCTGCGTGTCACCGACCCTTATAATGATCTAGTGAAGGAGGAGCTCAACATTATCCAGGGAGCCCTGGAGCTGCGCACCAAGACTGTGGAGGATGTGATGACTCCCCTCAGAGACTGCTTTATGATCGCTGCCGAGGCTGTGCTCGATTTCAACACTATGTCTGAGATCATGGAGAGCGGTTATACTCGCATCCCCGTTTTTGAGGGTGACCGCTCCAACATTGTGGACTTGCTCTTTGTTAAGGACCTGGCTTTTGTGGACCCTGATGACTGCACTCAGCTCAAGACCATCACCCGCTTCTACAACCACCCGCTGCACTTTGTCTTCAACGACACTAAGCTCGATGCCATGCTGGAGGAGTTCAAGAAAGGTGGGCTCGTGCCTGTGGCGGGGGTTGTGGGGGCATGAGGTGCTCCTTTGGTGGTGGTCAGCATCTACCTTCTTGAGGTGAGAGACCTCTGCAGAGAGGCCTCTTGGGTTCCTGCTCACGGAGGGCTTTGGGAAGGTGTGTTTAGGACAGAGAGCGGCCAGTAATTTGGCGTCTGCCGGGTCTGCCCGATCTCTCGACCAAAAAGCTGTTGCGTGGCTGGTATGTGCCCCCCGGCCTCTTTTCCTCTCTGCACTGGGATGTGTATGTGGGCGTGGTGCCAAGCAAGGTTGTTTTCTTTCTTGCTTTTTCCACTCGTCTGTCCGTTATAGTGAGAACCGCTGACGGGAATCCGCGCCCGTTCCTTGGTTGTGTCTTCTCGATGCTTTTTCAGCTGGCCTGACAGTGAGGAGCGGGTGGGCTGCTTGGGGATCTTTCAGGCTTCAGTGCGCGCACACGTGCTCCGATAAACAAGACGTTTTAGCTCCATTCATAGACTCAGCTGGCTGACCTCAGCTCTCTGCTCGTGTTCCACTGATTTTGATTGACGCTTTGGTCTTGTAACTCGTAAATAGTTTCAGGGTCTTAAAATACACTCGAAAGCACCTCTTCTTGCTGCCCTTCGAATTACAGGTCTTCTCCCCTCTGCCTCCAGGAGCGTGGGCTCAGCAAAGACTCGACCTTTCCTCCCTCTCTGCTGCAGTATGTTTGTTAGCTGCATCAGAATGGGACTGAGGCTTTCTGGCCTTGTCTTGATTGTAGAAGGTGTTGACCTGACAAATGTGTCTTAATTCCTGTTAAAAGATTTTGCTTCTATGAGAAAATAAAAAAAAAAAACCAACACCCCAACCTTTTTTGTTTCCCTTTTTAAATCTGTTCCTCTCTGCAAGCCAAATAATAATGCTATGTGGCCTGTGTAGGAAAGTGCTTTCAAAGAAATAGTTAAGTGAAATTTCAAACAGATTGGGTGTGTGGACTCCGTGCTGGAAAACTGAAGGCCATTGGAGTGCCACGGAGCTGATTGTACCTGCAGAGATCTGATCAAAGTACCGCCGAGCAGCTCAGTCCCTGGGAGATGATCTGGCTGAACTGACCTCACAGTTCAGCTACCGAGGAGTACTTAAGTTCACCTTTATCAACTACAAGAGTTACCCTGAAGAGTACTTTGTAAATTGGCGAATGGTCTTTCTAGATGATAAATTCAAGTCGGCTCTTAAATTTCAGGTCCTACTTTGTTCACATGCTGAGCTCTGACAGCATGGTGTGTGATGTCTTTCTTTCTGCTTAACTCAGTTTTAGGGATTTGGAGGGTTACCCCGTTGGTGTCCTCCGTTTTATTTCATCTCCATGGACAGAAGGTGAACATAATTCAGCTTTTTACTGACCAGTGCAGCAAGGATTTTCTTTATATCTTTCTGCCTCTGCGCAGTGATGGGGATTCAGAGCTGTCGAGGAGAGATGAGGCTGTGGTTTCTGCGCTATGGGATCTGCGGCTCCAATCTCGGAAACTCAATTAGGCCACTTAACTGTAGGCTGGTAAAGATGGATTTCGCTGCATGTGTGCTTATAGGGTGCTTCTATTATTTGGACTCCAGATAGCATGATGGAGTCCTTAACCTACAGAGAGACTTGTGCTTTTTCTAGTTTTGTTTGTAACAGTGTGTCTGAAGAACTTAATATTATGTTGGTCACTGTTTCCCCTGTGTGAAAGTGATGAAATGCACCCCTCTGTGTTAATGCAGGAGCCTTTTTTTTTTATAAATAGCTGGGAGAATTAGGTGCACATTTTAATCCTGCAAGTGTGGCTAAGTCGAATACGGCTCCTTACAGTTCCTGAAACTTGTGCTTAAAATAGACTTGCTAAAAATTCACCTGGGTGGCTTGGGAGGTGCAGAATAGAGATTACTTTCCCTCATAGCCACAGGACTTCCCTTGACTGCAGTAGGAAATGTCCCGGTAGCACAAGTTTAGGATGACTTCCTAATATGTGTGTTCCCTCCTGAGATTGCTGTGTCCTGGAACAGCCCCTGTAGTTGTGAATTAATGCAGGATTATTTGGTTGTGCTTAAATATTTACTCCAGAATACCCATGCTGGTTGGTCTGTATTGACAAGCCCTGATGTTGGGGCTGTCTCTATCCTAACTGGTTTCTATTTAAAAGTGCAGATATGGTGGAAATAAATGACTTCCTTTGTGTCCTTTGAAATGAATGTAAATAACTGATAGCTGGCTTGATCTGGCATAGCACGGCGTCTTTTGCAAGAGTTCTTCAAACTTTCTTCCTCAGAGCAACCTTGCCAAATTCCCGTGAGAATGTACAAATTGCGGGTGAGAATCAAATTGCATGTTACTTTCTGTTAGGGTGTTGAAAATAAATAAGCTTATGCTTTTTGATCATTCCCTTCCCACTGCACTGACCTTCCGCCGCTGTATGCTTGCTTCAAAACTCACATGTATGTCCTTTTTTTTCTTTTTTTTTCCCCACCCAGGTTCCTGCTACCACCATTTGGTGCCATGGGCAGCTTGTGTGATAGTGCTGTCAGCTGAATACTTTAATTGATTTAAGGAGAGAGGCTTGGTTTATTTATTTATTTTTAAACAAGTTTGGTCATTAGCTGGGTAGGTGGGGTTTTGAAATTCACTTTTTGGGGCTGGAGCAGAACATACTTACTCTAAACACAGAATGAAAGCTTAGGAGGAGGAGACTGAGAGCCAAGCATGGCAGGTATATGCCGTTAATGCTGTTGTGGAAGATGGAATCTGTAGTTCCATACCTGTTCTGGTGCTTAGGCTGAACAGCTGGAGGATTTGGTGGTGGGCCTATTATTAATGTTCTTTGTCTACATTTGCAAAATAAGTATTTGTTTCACTTCCATGCTGCCAGGCAAGAAACTTAAATTTTGAGGGAGCTGCCACACATTCCCACTCCCTTGTTGCTCTAATCTCAAAGTGTGAGTAAAAATGATTTCTGAAGCAGTCTGCAAAAAAGCTTTACTTCTAAAAGTTTCTCTTCTTCTTACAAAGAAATGAATAAATAACTTTTGGAAGAGAAGCAAGTTTTTACTGCCATCAACAGACCTTAAAGCTCTACTAGCACGGTCAGATCTCTTTAGCTACAAGTTGAGCAGACTGTGTGTTTGACTTACTAACATTCAATCATTCAAATTTAATGCAAGGAAGTGTATGGTACCCATCATACTGACCTAGGAAATAACCTGCTTGACTTGCTCAGCGCAAAGAGAGATCTCATTAGAAATACGTCCACTTCCAGCTAGTATGACAATGGCCATTGCTGTAAAGGGGAGCAAGGCATTACCTGTTCCGAAATTGATTTGTGTCCTGGCTCCTAAGCTGCAGCAGGGAGTGAATGAGCCACAAAGTCATATTTGGAAAAAAAAATAGTGAGCTGTCTCCACTGATCTTCCTTTTCTTGTTGACAAGTGTGTGGGTTTGCTTTTTTTTTTCCTCCCTCCCCTTTTTGACAGCTTTCCTAGGTCTCTGCTCAAATGCTCTCTGGCACTTGCTCTTGGTGTTTTTCACAGGCAGATCTTTGCATGTGTGATCCTGAATCCGAAGTGTTCTATTTCTAGCTCCCTGCCTGCCAGAGCTACAAGAATTCAGTTTGAAAAGCCTCATGTTGTAATACTAATATTTTAAGATTGGCCCACTTTCTACAAGCCATTGTATGGCTGCTTTCCTGGTGGCCTGGCCGGCTTCAGAGAGCAAGTTTCTCAACTGGAGTCCTCTTTATCTGGGGATTTTGAGTCATATGTTTTGATCTTATTTATATCTGTCTCCACTATTATGTTATACTACAGATCAGAGTTAACAGCCTGTATAAAAGAAGTCACAGTAACTGTGTGCAGCAGTTCCAAGCTCATGTTTTCTGAATAACATGGCAGCCTTGAGAAAGTTCCTACCTTCCCTTATTAAGATCATGGCCAACTAGACCCTAAAAGATTTTTTTTTTTTCTTTCCTAAAAACCTTCTCAGATTTAACTTGATGATGTTCTCTTTAGGCTCTGTTGATCTTGTATTGTCTGTTTTTAACAGTATGTATGTTTAGTGGTTGTATTTAGTGGAGATATAGGACCTGAAGAAAAAGCTTTGTACATCTCTTCCTCTTGCCCTCCAAAGAAAACCAAGCCCTAGCAACCTGAACCATAAACCCCTTACTTCTGAGGGAGCAGAGGATCCAAAATTCTGCCTTACAGTTGTTGTTCTATTTTTTCTGTTCTTAGGTCACTTACTTTTCTGCTACAGCTTGGAACAGGCTTGTAGGCAGCTTCTTTCCTGATCCCTTTCAGGTTTTATGAATCTGAGTCCAGACTTCCCATAAGTAAGTTTTATTTAATGAATCTGAATGCTCACTTCCAAGTTTATCTAACAGGTTGTCTGCCTCCTGAGCCATTTTTCTGTGTAAGCCTGTGACTGCAGTATTATGACAAACTGGAAGAAACTACATAAATCCCTTCTGGGATTATCAAAGGCATGTAAAACTCATTTTTGGAAAACAATATCGTTTTCAAGTCTGCTTGGCTAATAAAAGGCACTTTCTCGGATCTGACTGGGGAAATTCATATAAAGGGAAGGGGGTTGAGGAGATCTGGCATGGAGACTTTTTTTTTGTGTGTGTGTGTGCACAGAGAGTAAGGGTGTGGTAGGTGGGAGAGAATTTGCCACCGAGATGCAGAAGACTTAGCATGATATGCCTGCAGATTTGTTCCCTGAACAAAGATTGCGTGTGGGGGTGGGGGTTGCCTCGTGACAAGCTGTTTCTTGGCTGTCTGGCAGTGGAGCACCCGCAGGTACGGCGCTGCCAAGAGCTTTGCTGGCCTTGCAGAGCTCCTGGGGGATGCGTGCTCGTTCCAGTGGAGAGGAGCGGATGTGGGTTCCTGCAGGCAGCCCTCCTGCTGGTATGCTGGAGGGAGGCGTCAAGGGGAGCCCATAGGAGAACAGCTCCTGTTCTTCCTGGGTTCCCTGCTCTGAAGCTTTTTTAGGGACCAGAGGAAGAGATGCTGCTGGGGAACAGCAGGGCTCCTTCGCCCTGGCCTTGGTGAGGAGGCCAGCTGGAGGCTCCATTCTGCTGCTGAGAGTAGAAAGAAACATGCGGTTCGGGTGGCTGGCAGGGAGGAGGAGTAAGTGATTTCAGTGGCTTGAGCAGTAGAGGTTTGAATCTGACGCTCGTGTTGGGTATGATTCTTCGATTGCTTTTGAACAGGTTCTCGCAACTCTTGTCATTCAGCAAAGACAAGGAGTTGCTTTTTCCTACCTTCAAGTGTTTGCTAAGTTAGCAAATGCTTTCCTGTGCTGAAGCTGATAGGAGTGAATTCCACCACAAGTGAACCATGTTCCTGTCTGCCTTCTCTGTATCTGTAAAGGTTATCTGTAATAGGCAGAGATGTAAACTTCAGGTCAGCCTGAGCAGCCAGCAGCATTTCACATCCAGTTTTGGAGTAGAATACAGAGAAGAGGCAGAATGTCAACTTCTGAGCAAATTCAGTAGTGTGGGGAAATGACTGGGTAGTTTAACCATTGCGGAATTCTTCCAGGGCTGAGATTTTTTTAAGCTTCAGTATTTCTCTGCACGAGAGGTGCTGAGGATCAGAAGATTTTTCTCAGTGAACTTCAGTTGGCTCTTAAGAGTGTAAGAACCATGACAGTGAACCCTCTGCAGTAGTATGTGTCTGACAATGGCTGTGGCTGCTTAGAGAAAGTGTTAGAAAAAAGCAGATTTGTTTTGTTCACCCCAGAAACTTACTGATCTCAGGGTATGATTCAGGATGTTCTGGAGCTAAAGATAGTGTCTTTAATAAATAACCTTAGATGCTTATTTCTCTTGCACAGAGACAAATAGCAGTAGTAGGCTATCACCTGTCAGTAGCTTTGTAGTGCTAGTGGCAGAAGGAGGTTGTTTCTGATTGTGACTTCTATATAAAGCCCTCCAAAGGTAGATTTTGTTTTGTAGGCTGTGACATCACTCTAACTGGTAACTGAGAAACTGAGGGAGTTAGCCACCTCACACTTCATACGTGCGATGAGCCCCAGTCACTTTCCTTCTTTATTGAAGGAATCGTTATAGTAAGTGGGAGTATTGGCAGGAGGGATTACGAGGTCATGTAGCTCGGAGCATCAATGTCATTAAACTGTAGAGAAGATCTGCTCATCGTTCTGGTCTTGGCTAGTGTCAGACTTTGTTTTGCCCACTTGGAAGGCAGACTTTCTAGTGCAGTGGAATTAAAGCCTGGAGAACTTGAAGTCCCACTATGTCACCTCTTTGAAACACTTTGCAACGTATGCTTAATATTGAGAGTCATAAGTCAGTTTTACAGTTGCTCAGGCGCCATCAAGTAGGGCTTGAACGGAAGGAGTGGCTTAGCAGCATGTTGAACAAGTCTGTATCTCATGCTGCCATGCTTTTTTCATTAGTACTTAATGAGATCTCACTTCTAGTATTGAGTCCCTCCCAATTTCACTAATGGAGCTTGTAAAACTAGCCCTCAACATGAAATACTCTGAAGTACTCTGAACCATACCCTGGTGAGCATGACCTGGCACTCCTGTTAATTTGACAAGGTCCTGAAATACAGCCTACCAGCTACAAATAGAAGTGTAAATACTTGGTGCTAATGAGCTACAGCCAAGAGCACAAGGCTAACAGTCCCAGATCAGGTGGTTGATCCAGCCTGGCTCCTGCCAAGGTCATTCCAGGACTATCTGGTGATGGGGTTTTGTTTCACTTTTCAGCAATACATAATAATAGCAAAAGAGATGCATAAATCTGTCATTAACTTTCTTATGATGGAATCCACCTTTTCACTTGGCCTAGAAATCAGCATGGCTCAATAGTTGCTGGCAGAAGAAGCCAAGCTGGGAATAATCTAGGGCTAAGTGTGATGGGATACAGACCGTCCGTAAGAAGGGTGTGAAAAGGAAGGGTCATTAAGGAACTATAAGGGGAAGAGATGACCTAGTCATCTCAGTGTAGGTCATCTTAGAGATGGGAAGAGAAAGGGGTGGCATGGGGCAGGTAAATTGAGAAACTGCTCAGTGTTCTAAATGGCTTTTTGCACAACATGGAGTAATGAAGTTTTCATTCTTCAAAGTAGTTGTTATGAGTTGGGGCAGAGAAACTAAAGTATATTGAAAGATTTCTCATAGCTTCTTAAACCAAAACACCAAAAAAAGCCCCATAAATGTTATGACTCCAGGATGTGCAACTGCACTGTGTCTTTCACAAAGTGGCCCCTGAGGAACCAGGTCCCTGTTTGACACTCCAACCTGAAACAAGGAGTTGCAGTATCAGAAGGATGCATGGCAGAGAGATTTCTCTTGGAGACAAACTGAATGTTCTTTTGACTCACCACTGGAGTTGCATGTACCTGACTGGTTCAGCTTGTCTTTCCATTCCTCGTCCCCAATAACAAAGAGGCTTTAATTGTTACCAAACTTGCCTCCACCAACTCTTTCCTTTTTTGTCCTCTTTTACTCAAAAGTACTCTCTTCACTGTTTATGTCTCTGTAGTAGCTTTCCACTCTAGAGAATCACTAGTAGGGGCCCTTGGAGAACTTTGAGCCATTGTTCTTGTGTTTTGTGTTAAAATTGCCTGGCAGCCTTCCAGAATTTTGATAGGCAGCCAGTTTTTCAGTGAAGAGAAGAATGGCTTTCAGCATTTACCACACTTCTGTGTTGTCTATGGGACATCATATGGGCTGTCTGTCTTTGACAACTGCGTTGTTTCAGTATGCAACCTGTCTGGGTTGGCTGGCATGTTGGAAATCAGGATTCTCACATGGGTGTTTGTGGTTATTTTTATGATTTAAAGACATGAGTCAGTCTTTTTCCCTAGTGGTGATGGTATCTGCCTGAGAGGACTAGTGAAAGAATACTAGAAAAACAACTTTCCTTGCAACCAATTTATATTAAAATACCCAAGCCCTAGATTGAGCAGAAACCTCAAAGCTAAGAAAGCTTGTGCGAATGGCACTTACTTGTTGTCTCTTTGTATTAAAGCATT
Organism: Apaloderma vittatum; assembly: GCF_000703405.1. Classification (NCBI taxonomy): domain Eukaryota; kingdom Metazoa; phylum Chordata; class Aves; order Trogoniformes; family Trogonidae; genus Apaloderma; species Apaloderma vittatum. The sequence continues at coordinate 125,359 of NW_009697504.1, read as the reverse complement.
TTGCTTTGAATGTTATTATTTGCTTGTGAGTTATTATACGGGTATAATAATTTCAGTGTTTAAACATGAAGCAACAGCCCTTTTCATCAAGGAATTGTACTGTGAAGGGCAGACCAAGTGTGATGTCTGTCAGTCTGGGAACTGAAACCTGGTGATTACTGAGGCCTCAGGAGTTACAAGTTAACGAGGTTCTGCTGCAGTTACTAATTAACCAAGCAAGAGCTTTGCTCCAGCCAAAAGAGCTGGAGCCAGAAGATGAGCGCATACGTTTAGTACAAAAGATCTGTATAGGTCTGCAATGCTTTCTGCAATGCTTTCCGTTGGGATTGCACCACATTTTCTTTGCTGGCAGTCCTTAGAGGATCTACTCTTCAAAGGAGAGTGGTGTTGTAACATTGCTGTCTGCAGGGTGAACCACGCGTCAAGACTGGGCTCCTACTTGCTTGAGGTTCTCTCATACGGCAAGTGTGAATGAAAGTTGTTGGCTTGTAGAGTTCTTTTAAAATTTTTTTTAAATAGAGTGAGGGGTTTTTTTTATGGTGGTACAATCTCTTACAGTGATATGGCAGAGCCATCCATGACTGTTGATCTTTCTGGAGGGGAACTAGGCTTTTTTTTTTCCACTTGCCCATGGGTAATGAGGGGAACAAAATGCTGACTCTGCCTTCCTTGGATACTCTGTTCCCAGCAAACAATTTTAAGAAGGATCTTGCCATTTCTGGTTTCCTTCCAGTACTCCACCTCCTGCTTTCAGAAGATTGTCCTGCCTGCCCTTTGCACTGAGGGGTTCAAAGTGCAGCCCTTGGCCCAAAGGGAGCTGGCAGGACCCCTTTCCACGCCAGTTATGTGAGGACACGGATGATCTGTTGCCCACTTTTATTGCTTGTGAATTGCTTGTCAGCAATTTCTAGTCTCCTACAGAAAAGGAAGAAAATCTGCTGGTGTGAACTTGTTCTTGATAAAAATTTACAATCTCGCGTCAAAAGTAGGGGTGGCTGTTGGTTTTAGGCAAGCTGCAGGCTTAGTTTTTCCTATCTAGCTTGGGACATCTTTCCATTGGAAGCAAATACAGCTCTTACAGTTACGATTCCTGTACACAGCAAGCGCAGAGAGGGGCGTTCATTTGGTATTACAGGGCATCCCTTAAGAGGCTTCAGTTCAATTTTTGTACCTTGTAGTTGAAGTAGGCCTAAATTGTGAATTAGAGTTATTCAGTAGCTCTAGCTTGAACTCCAAGGGACGTTGCTAAGTTTTTGCTTCAGGGTGGATGAATTAGTGTGATATGTTTTGCTTATAAGAATTTGTGTGAGTTATTTCCCCTGCTGTGTAACTGAGGTGTGTGTAGACACAAAGCTTTTTGACATTCAGCTTTTATTTTAGTGTCTTGCTGTGGTATGTGGGGAAGGGGGGAAGAAGAACCTCTCAAGATACCAGTTATATGAAGAGTTACTGCCTAGGCCTTGCTTATCCTTCAGCAGAGGGGAGGAGTAAGGGATGCCTTGCTGGAGGCTGGAGCAGTGGTCCTGTGAGTAGGTCACTATATGGACTATATGGCTGTACTAGTATGGGATTTATGTTGCTCTTCAGGTGTGATCTGGTCTTTGAATGCTGGTTCCCTGCTCTCATGGGGAATAACTTTTATATTCTCGTTTATTTTCTCGTTTGCCTGGAGCCTTTTCGAGTGATTAGGCTTGAAAACACTGATAAATCCACAGCCAGATTCAGGAACTTCACACTGCTCAGTGAGAGTATTTTTTTTCTTCTCTTAGGGTTGAAGAATTGCTCACAGTATAAGAATGGGTTTTCTGCCAGAGGAATCCATATCAAAATCATTGTCTATATTTTAGACTCAGCTTCAGCTACTGAAAGTCTGAGTGCTCTACTTGCAAGAGAAATGAGAGACTTACCTTGGATCATGTGTAGAGCAGAGCCTACTTCTGTTTCTTCTATACTAGTGTATTTGTGTTTTCCTGTGACCCTTACAGACATCACAACATGCTTTAAAGCTTTATTCCATTTTCGTATTATGGAGCCCACCTCTCTATCAAAATCAGGACTGACAGTTTCGTAGGTCTTTCAGTTGACAAAGGCCCAGGGGGGATTACGATTACTAATGTGGAATTGCTTTGCCATTAGTTTACTGGTTTAATCCAGCTTGTGTTGTATTGTCTGAAGGCTCCCAAGGAGAACCTGGAAACGGAGAAGTTGCACAGCTTACCCTGTGGGTAGTCTTGGTGGAGGGTGAAGCTTCATAACGTGGGAATCCCCTAAGGTTAGAGCTTCAGGAAGGCAGCTGGGGCAGTGAAAAAACTTAATTACCCACATAATGCATGCAGTCTCCAAGAACTACAGCAATCTGTTGCTTGATGCCAATCGTAGGGTTGAACCAGTTCTAGTGTCTGCAGCCAACATGCAAGCAAATACAGTAGCTTTCTTTTTTCCTGTGTTTTCCAATGCCTCTGGGGTTAAGGGTGGAGATAAAGGTTTCCCTGTACTGTATGATGCATCACAGGCTGGAAATCTCAATCTCTTCTCCTGCTCTCTTCAGGGGCAAACCTGCTGTGCATAGGATGAAAGTCCTGCTAGGAGAGCTCTCATGTCAATGGCCCTATTCTGCTCCTGTTTTTTGTTTGTTTGTTTGTTTTCTTTCTTTCCAGAGCAGCTGTTTTGAATTTTCCAGTTTTTACTGTCATCTTTGAACAGTGGAGTAGGTTTTGGGTTTTGGTTGGTTTTTTGTTGTTGTTGTTTGTTGGGGTTTTTTTAGTGAGAAAGGGTGTGGGATGGAGAGAAGACACATATATTTGAGTGTCAAAGGCATTTTTATTTCTGATTCCTGGCCTGAAAACTGGCTTCAGATTTGTTGCCTGCCTGCTATTTGAACATGGTCCAGTGGTAAGAGGCTTTAATACATTTCTTCTTTGCCAATCATCAACCTCACATCTTCCAGTAAAGGAAAGAATTTGGGAGTAGAGCTTTCAAGACTAATAGCTCTCTCAGCCTCATGCAATGCACAGGCTCCAACCAAAGAGTTGCAAAGAAAATATACAGAAGGGGAAGTTGTCTAGTTGCATCCCTGATGCATCCCAGCCGTCCTGGAACTAGTAACTGTGCTGGAATATCTTAATGTGAGCATAGTTTAGAGAGAATAACGAAATGTCTCATTTCCCAAGTTTCTATTGATGATGCTCTGTACTTCGCTGTTTTTCCCACTATCCAATTAATCTCTAGATGAAAACACACTTGGAAGTATTGGAGGCTGCATCCAGGTACCCTGCTTTATACTTCCATCTACCTCCTGATCAGCAGAAACTGCTGAGTGCTTTGAAGTGCCTGAAAGGCTTAAAAGAGGATGCCGAGCAAAGGGCCCAAGCTGGTAGGCTTGTGGACTTGGGTGCTGTTTATGCTGAGTCTGGGTCTAGGTCTATTTCCTCTGAAAAAACACTAGAACAGCAGCGTTCTGCCAGGTTTTAGAGGAAGCTTCAGCATGAACATTCTTTCAGGAGCGAATGAAGTGCTTTAAACTCAAGAGATTCTTTCTGACAAATGGAGTTATCTTAACCATCCTCTCCTGCGTGGGTTAGTAGTTGTGACAGGGAACGAGTGTGTGCTGTGATTAAACTTGTAGTCCCACAGCTAGAGGCAGGGTGCAGTTTCTGGGAGCAAGAGCTTTTGCTGTGGTAATGCTCGTGAACAACTCTCCTAACAAAAGTAATTCTCATCTCTTGTTATTTTCTGTGGCTTTAAGCATGATTGGGACATAAAACACCTGAAGACATGACTAGATGCAAACTCTCTTGCAGATAGGAATAGATTGTTTTTGTAACCTCATGAAACTGACTTTAAAGCATATAGGAGATTTAATTTTCCTATTCCTCTCTCTTTATTTCTTCTAAAATGGAAAAATGACCCAACGAGATCAAGGGCATAACCACTTCAAGTGAGTTGAAAGTTGGGCAATGATAAAATGGAGATTTTGATTTTTTTGGATTTCCTAGCGATGTCCAAAGTTACATATAGACTATGATGCCTTCTCTTTGTGCTTCAGTTGCTTTGCAGTAGAATGAGGACTAATTTTTGTCCCCTTCACTTGTATCAACTGCATGGTTTTGTGGGAGCCAGTGTGGTTAACACTTTGTTCTGTGTAATATCTTTATGGATATTAAAATTGATGTTGTGAAGCTGATTGCTAGGTGCTTTCTAACCTCTTAGTGACACAGGAGGTTTTAATGCATTGTTTTTTCCTTACTGTGCCAGAGGTGCCATTCATCCTTTTATCCTATGCTTCTTGGCTTTTGTTTTTAGACAGTTTTAAAATAATGCCCAGTTTAGGATTGATTATGAACTAAATATTCTTCTGTTTTGCTGGACTGAAAACCAGTAGGCAAGTTTTTAAGTGGCATGCCTGTTATTGGTTAAATTCCCAGTCTTAGGGGATATGCAAGTAGATCTCCTTTTCTCTTGTTGGTGACAAGATGGTAACAAAAGCATGATAAAAATGGCAATAAATTGGCAGAGACTGGATTCTGCTGCTGCTCTGGTGGTTGTGTTGGGCCCAAATGCACGTCGCCATCTAGGCTGGACTCCGTGGCACAGAATTGAAACAACCTGTGTCCTGTTGACACCTTTAGCACTATGTCTCCATGCTTCTATTAATGACCGATGTCTGATTAAAGTCTCTGTTACTACAGAAACTTAATGCTGGATTCCTAATAAAGGGCACCCTTGTGTTGCATTAGCACGAATAGTTTTGCAGTGGTTGTGATCATACTGATCTGTCTGGCTCTATCCTGGCTCTTTAGTGTTTTCTTTGACGTAGGAGGTAGGAACAGGATGGAGGAACTGAGCATTTTACTGCTTGTCCCATTCAGAAAATGGACGTGACTGGAACAGTGCGACATGATCCTGGGAGTTTTGTGCAGGGAAGGGGTGGACAGGGACTAGTTCACTCTTCTTCCTTTGACTGACTAAAAGAAGAGGTGAGGGAAAGGTGTCCTCCAGTGAAGTGTCAATTCAGAAACCTCACTGGAAAAGCTGCTACCAGAAGTGGCAAAAATAGATTTCTAGTTTCAGAGAGAATTACTTTTCCTTGTTTTTTAATCACTTTGATTTGGAACAGAGATGGAGGGAGTGATGGTAGGACTAGGTGAGGCAACCTTGAAGGTTGGGCGAGGAAGAGATGGGAGTGTCGCAACCTTTGAGTCGTTAACCTTGTGAAGTCGCACGGGGTAGGTGTCTATTGTCCTTGCCCCAACGCACGCACATTTCTACCTGTGACATACCGAACAAATTGCCTTGTGCTGTAGAGATGGTGAAGGGTTGTTAAACCTGTTTGGCTTCGAGGCAGTCATTCTGGGGTTTCTCTTTATCTGCAAGCGTGAGGGTCAGGAGGCCTGCAGGAGCCACTGTCTTCTGCCAGTGACTGGTGTCTGCTCTGCTTAAGGCAAAAGTTCCTGTGTTGGTTGAGGGTTTTTAGCAAGTGCTTACAAAAGCAGTGGTAGATTGTCCCTCCAGGGTGAGGAAAAGGAGCTGCAATGCTTGTGGGGAACTCTGCAGCCCTGACAGAGCAAACCAGTAACTGCTGACAACAGGGAGGGTGCTTGGGTACAATGTTTGAAGATCTTATTGGAGAAATTGAACATTAAACTAATTTTTCAGTTTGATTTAAAATTTGATATTAAATTCTTGAAGCCAGTCATCATCTGTTTCTTGTTTTCCCTATCATAATAAGCTGGTTTTCACGTGACTGTCTGCGTTAGTGTCTATCAAAATGCTGATGTCATCATGAAGAAACAGTTTATCTGCATCATGTACACACAGATGCATCTTTGCAATGATCGTGTTCCTTGATATATAGCACATCTGTAGCAGGTAACAATAGTACTGAAAAAAGCCATGAGCATTTCTGTTTGCTTCTATTTTTCTTTTTTTCCTTTTCTTCCAGCTACTACAAACTCCTATGAGATTGCTAAGACAAGCCTGGCTATGGGGGAATCCAGAAGGTCTGGAAAGAGGGAAAGTGAGAGGACTGAAATTTGTTCAGTGTGTGAGAGAAGGTTAAATCATAAAATACAGAAAATAAAAGCTATCATAGAAAAATAAGGGGGGAAAATAGAGTAAAACCTACTGATGAGAATAATCGCTGAAGCAGCTGACTTCCCTCTGCTGCTTTTGCCACAGCTAAGATGTTCCTGACTTGCTGTTTGTGCTGCCCTGTGTTTTTGGCATGTGTCAGTGATCCGTTTACTGTTACTAGAGCAGGTGACACACAGGCACAGGTGAAAGAGCTTTCTTGCTGTTCCACCAAAGCATATGACTCATTGTTGAAGTGGTGGCTCATTAGAGGAGCAGTTCAACTAAAAGGATGGAAATTATTAGGGTTTCCAATGATAACTGTTTCTTTTGGATATTTTTGTGTTATGGACACAGCAATGAAACTTTTGTCTGTGGACACCGGTCTGTTAGGAATTGACCTGTTTAATTTATGTGAGCCTCGTAACGCAGGTGACTGCTTGGTAGTGGAAGCTGGGCTAGATTTGAACCTATAGAAGACTATTGACTTGATCTTTTAATCCATTATCTCATTCTTCACTCTTCTTTTCTGTTTGAATGTTGTAGTTTTGAGACATTTTTGTAAAGGGTACTGGGAAAACTTGCAAACATTTTTTGAACAAAAGATGGTTTGTCTTCATGGCTGGGAGGGTTCATTTGGACACTTGCTTTGAGATTTCTTTTGTTTGGAAAACTGAAGTTCTTAGAAGTTAGATGGCCTTGGCTTTCTTTGTTCTTTCTTTGTCTCAGACATCTGTATCAGCTCTCTCACCGAGCTCTTTATCTTACTTGGCTTTTCTGTGGATGCCTGGAGGCCTTGGCTCACATTCTCAAGAGTGTCCACTGCTTCAAGAAGCCATTGCTGCTATCAAATTACCTTGACAGCTGTTGTCCCATTTCATATTTGCCATCCCCTCCCCCTGGCTCCCTTGTGATTTTTGGCAGAAGGTGTGGCTATTGAGCAATAAAACTTGGATCTGAGAATCCTGTTGCTGGTGAGAAAATGAGATGAGAGCATGCTAGTTAATGCCTCACAACTTGACTTCTTGCTGATGTATAATCAGTAGCATCTTTATTTAAAAACAAAACCTCCCACTAGCTACTCTGTTTGTGGATTGAGTGGATGGTTCATTTACTGTTCATCTGGAATTGTGATAGGTGCTGGTCTCTTAAAATAGCATGCTCTATGCTAAGGTGTATATGACCAGACAAGCTCTTGATTAGAAGTTCTTGGCAAGTGCCTATGTGTAAGGACTGCAAAACATCTAGGATCCTTGTGTTAATGAAAGTAATCCATAAGGGCATGACTGATTTTGTCTTCCTGTTAGCTTTACCGATGATCCTACTCCTGTGTAACGTGAATAGAGCTCCTGTAGTACTGTTTAGTAGACATTAAACATGACCCTATAAGGAGCAGTTGGTCTTGCTTGGATTTGAATTAACAAAATGCAGAAAGGGCAGTTGGGGGCTCTCCTTTTGTATGTGTTTGGGAATTTCATTGCCATTGTTTCAAATGCAACCATAAAAAACTTATGACAGCTGACAGACACGGTGATGAAATTGGGACCAACCATCATTAGACAGCTGCCGTCTCTGCAAACCTCTCCTTTTAAGATGTTGTGTTTCCTTTGTCAGTTGTTTGAGAAGTTGACTGATGCATGGTGTGCTTTAATCTCTACTGACCATTCCTCTTGTCCCTGCTGGAACATGTCAGCAACTAAATTTTATGTAACATACTGGAAAAATTAGGAAGGAAGGAATGGATCCTAATTGGAATGGTGACAGAAAACAATGTACGCGGAACACTCGGTTCTGAGGAGCACATATAGGAAAAGCATATAAAAAAATATTTTACTTACTATGTATATGATTTACTGGCTAATAGCTTCAGTGTGAAACATAAAGCTTGTAAATGGCTGGATCAGATCAGCCTTGACACACATTGTGCAGCTCTTAAATTGTTGTGCCAAAGGGGAAGGACTAGACTCCTACTGAAACGCGTGCCGTGACTGTTTTGTCCACATCTGCGGAGAAAGGTGTTTTATGCAGTTGGCGAATAGTTCTGATGTGTGAGGAGTGAAATCATGGCTTCAGTCAGTGGCTGTAAATTTGAGGGCTGGTGCCTCAGGGCTCCCTCCTGGTCAGAGCCGGTGGGCTGTGACAGGTCATGTGGTCTCAGGTGCTGCAGAGTGTTCCTAGGTTGTGCTGAAGAGGATGGTAGGGTCAAAACGTAGGGTCAAAGATGATGTCATATGACTTTGGAAAATTACATTTACATTAATATTGCTCCCTGACAAAGAAATAGAATTAAAATAGACAGAGGATTACATCTAGGTGAAAAATGCATGAAGTGTCCCTCCCCTAGCTGTAACATTTGAGCTGCAGGGTGGGATTCATGGGTTTTCTGTTGATATGTGGGGAAGTAACTTTTACTGACTTTCTCTTCCCCCTGAGGGAAATCAGAAAATGCTTATAAGGCCCCAATTTTGTGTGCAACTTGATTAAAGCTTTGTTTGATTTTTTTGTTTTAAAAAGAAAAAAGTGGCAATTTGTCCTCCCTATCCAACATCCCTTGCTATCCCAGAGTTTAACAAGGGTTTAAACAAGGTGCTCCTTAGTCCAGTCTCTCCATGGAGATCGCAGAAATCGCTGGAAGGCTTGAGCTTCCTGCGATCCCTGGCACGTCTTCCGTTACGCAGACATGGTTATTGTAGCAGTAGGGGACTTGTTAGTTTTCCAACTGCAGTTCCCAGCAAACGTGTCCGCTCTGTGGTGTAGACTCCTGCACGTTCGGTGTTAAAATAGTTCTATAGCTTTCAGGCATCTTGCATTTCAAATATGGGTGGAGAAACAAGTGTTGGCATTTAAGGCAGGGGTTTCAAAGCTTTTTTGATATCAAAGGCCACGCTGACAACTTGGCAAGCGCTTGTGGGCCCAAGTGCATTAGATCTTTAGGATAGGAGCTGACTTGCTGCAGGCATTCGAGAGGATGTTTTGCATTGTTTTAATGTATTGTCAGGTGTGTTATGTCCTTTCTTGGCAACGTGGCTGCTGAAACGTCTCCTCCATTTGTGCTCGCCTTGGCTCGCTTGCCCCTCAGCCAGAGAAGGAGTTAATTTGCTGCTGCAGTCCACTTCAGCTTGTGTCCTGCTGTCCAGTCTCTTCTGCTTAAACCCACTCCCGCAAGGAATCCCATCCCTGACCCCTGTGCTGCAGCGGCTCGCGCTGAGGCTGCCGAGGGCGAAGGGAGCTTTTGGGGAGCACGTTAAGCTCAGATGGTGAGTTACGGGGTGGGAGGAAGCATCTCGGCTGGGAGTCTTTCCTAGCCCTCTCCTGGGCATGGGAAGTGGGTAGGATTCTGCAAACCCCGGAAAGCAGCTGGTTCTGGCAGGGCAGAGCTTGTCTATCCTGGTCAAGGTCTCAGAGGTCTTACCAGGTTACTTGCTTGTTGACTGTTTGAAATACCAGCATGTGTCGCTTCCGCTTCGCTCTCGTGCTCTCCAGCCTTGCTGAGCTGCAGCTCTGCTTTCTTGCATTGGGGGCATTAGCTTCATCAGTTTGCTGTGGCATTTGAGCATCTTTGGACGATACACAAACATCTTGCCACTAGTTAATGACCTATGCTTATGTCTGTCAGAAGGTTTATTTTAATTTCCTGTGTGGGGCAAGTGAAGTGCAGAGGTCAGTGCTATATCACAGTGCAGAAGGATAAATGCACTACACAGTGATGTACCAAAACTTTTCTTAACATCAGCCCTGTTGCAACCAGCGTAGCTGTGACAGCGTGGAGTGCAGCCAGGCAGATCGGTTAGGTCCTTCTCTGGCTCATGGGTAGAGCTTGCGGCTCTTGTTGAGCTCTGGCTGCACCGCTGGCCGGCTTGCTGGAAGGGGTAAAGCTGGCACTGATGTTTCAGCTTTTAAGTGCAGTCACAGGTTTTGGTCTGAGGTGGAAGCTAACTTTGAGAGCTGTTTTGTGTGAAAAGACTAAACAACAAATCTCTAGCAGTGTGGAGGAGAAGCCAGTTCTCCTAACTCCTGGTCATGTGCTTTCACCACAAAGACCCTGTTTCTTCTTTTACTTAAGTGAAGAATTCCATTAGATCAAAAGCTAGTTAAGGAAAATAGAGCCCCATGTGGTCCTGTGTGGTTACTTAGGCAAGTGCTATTTTTAGGAATCCCAGTTGAGTAAGCCCTGGCTCTTGCTGCTGTTAAAATCCATGGAAGCAGAGTTAAAACTTCTACCTTCATCTCGACCACATGTAGGCCACTCGGCTCTAGCCGTCTGGGGTTTTTTTTCTCACTTGTGCCTCCCCCAGCTCATTCCCTGCCTTCTGGGGATTTTTTGCCTTTCCATGTGAGAGTTAATCAGTTCCCTGGGTGTGGGAGATTTGGAATAAGGCAGGTAGGAAGTAACGAGTTGTTCCTGTTCTGCACCTCCGAGGATCATTATCAGAGTTGTTAATGAGCTCCTGCCCTCCAGTCCTAGGGTTCTGCCTAACTCTGCTCAATTGCTTCTCCTCACTTTAGCTTCTGTGGCCCAGTTTCACTGATCTGTAGAAGATGCTCCTTGCCTGCTTCTCCCCCCACTAAGACTAGATTTACAAAATGTAACTTGCTTTCAACTCTTTCTCCTTGGTGTTGCTGAAGAAAGCTTCTTGTTCACAAGGTTTTGTATAATACAGACCTGCCTGAGCCACCTTGTAAAAGTATTTGGTAAGGGGTGATGATAGAAGACAGTCAGTTTAATTTTGAATTAAAATATAAGAATCCAGTTCATCTCTTGGAAACAGTTGCACGATAGTGACCAGGCCACTACTTCACAACCTGGCTTGACACGTGTGGAGATTTAATTGGTTATTTTTGCAAGTATTTTTCTCTGAATCAAGCAGAAAAGCAGTGGAGGGCATGGCAGGAAAAGAGCCTAAAGCCTAAGAAAACTTTGTGAATGTAGTTCCAGGGAAAGCCTGAGCTGTGTGAAAAGGCTGAAAACTGCAAGCAGTACTTTGTTTGATTCATACTGTTTGTAAAAATTTATTTTCCGTATTTTTTTTTTGTAAACAAAAAAATCCCCCAACTGTGAGGAAATCACACTGTCACAGTTCTAAGTAGAAGAATAAATTTGTAAGGGCCTAGTGATTTAGCCAAAGGACTTGGTTCAGAAGTGGGGGCAAACAGTGTTTTGAGTCTGAAGATCCTTCGTTAGCTCATAATTTTCTTCAGGTTCCATGATTTCTGCTTGAAGAACCCATTGTCTAAAAAGAAAACAACAAAAAACCCTGCTTCTGAAATCTTGTGTCAGGGCTGTGTGGAGGAGACATAGAAAAATTCTGTGAAATGTTTGAGGCCCTTCTAAATGCAGAGCAAGTCACATCAGGCTGAGATGATGGGAAATTTTTCAGGGATGGTGCTTGTTTGTGCTGATGTAAGTGCAGTTAAATGGGCAAAGTTTTCATAATATTTCAGTTTTCTCGATTTAAAGATCTGGCTTGAGTTTGACTGGAAAAAGAGTGATCTTACTGAGAGAAATTCAGTGTCCTCTCAGACCTTGTGAGCCCTAGCTGGGAGTGATGTGTAGAGGAGCCACAGGTGACCTCAGCTGAAGCAATGCCCTAAAACAGCATTAGGAAAGTATTAGTCTTGGGTAGTTGTGGATCAAAACATCCTTGACTGTACTTAGAGTATGGCACGCACAGTGCTGCACAGCTGCGTCCCTGGTAATATGGATGTGACTGTGTCAATATTACAAGGCTCAGAGATATTTAACAGACATGTAATAATCCGTGGGCTAAATTATTCTTCTTCCACCTATGTGTGTAGTCAGCTCTCCTTCTCTACCCACCCACAGCTGCTGTAGCCATGGCAATCACACCTGTAAAGCAAGAAGGTCTTTAGAATGTGAAGTACTCAACATACAGAGGAATTGTTCTTGTGGCTATCGAGGATTGCACTTGTGACCCCCTTCCTTGCTGGGAACCTGCAGGCTATCCTAGGACGTTGGCTTCCTGCTGTTGCGCTTTGTAGCCTGTAATGCTTACTGCACAGCTGGGGTTTTGTTTGGAGCACTAGCATCTATAAAACTGTTCCACATAAGCTCAACCTTCTGCTGAATATGTGTGTTCACAGACTCTAAAAAAGGAGGCTGTGTTTACTCTTCCTCAAGGCTAGAATCCTTGCTTCTCTGGACAATTTGAAGGCTTTATGGCTTCCCATCACAGAATAGAAGCCCAAGTAAATAATCCCAAATTCTCTCAAAAATGTGGAATAAGATAATACTTAGCTGCCCTTCACGGGGACTGGGGATCAGAATGATCATCAGTATGAGAACTGCTGCAAAGATCAGCGGTACAAAGCTGTAGGACTGGGAGCTAGGAGTTTTTATCACAGAATATTTATTGCTTTCCTTGTGGAGAAGGAAACTGAGGTAATATCTTGTTACTGCAGAGTTTCCTTGCTGCAGCTTAACTAAAGAGCAGGCCACTACCAAGCCAGAGAATAGAATTAAAGAAATGTAATGTCTCACAGTGACAAACACTGAACTGACTGGTGAGATGTGACATCAAGTAAACTGAACAAGCATAACATTTCTTGCTTGTGTCCTTCCAACTGGAGAAGAAAATGTGTGTTGTGATGTTTTCAGTCTGTCAGGCTAATTCTGTAAATATGCTGCCCCTGCCCAAGCTCACACTTCCTGGGCAGCACTGCAGTAAGCGACTTTGCTAGTTAGCCTGCAAGTCAGCTTCTTCTGGTTTTGTGGGGAGTTTTGCAGGGGTTTTGGGGTGATTTGTTTTGTTTTGTTTTGTTTTTTTTCTCTCTAAAAAAGTTCATTCCCTAGTGGTATTTTCCAGTGATTTTTTGTTTGTTTATTTTTAGTAAATCATTCTTTGGTATCCCAAAACTATTTTTTTTTTGCATTAGCCTTTGATGTGTTTTTTCACCTTAAAGCCCAGTTGGGATGTAGTATAGTCTAGGTATCACCTGTAGGTGTCTTTACTTTTAAGAAAGATGCTATTCTTCAGGTAGATATTTTGCAAGAGACAAGCGAGAACTGCCTTTTCAGAGCAGCTAAATCCCAGTGGTTTTTTTAAGTGTTTGCTTCTCCAAAAGCTTTTTTGAAGCTTTTTTTTTTTTTTAGTATTGTCACATTGTGTTTTGGAGCATTCAAAGCAGAATGCAAAAGGTGACAGAATACAGATGCCCAAGAGCAGCGGTGTTCATTCAGCATCGTATTTGTTTTCTGGTGAAGTGAGTGGAGAGGGTTTGTCCCTGAAGAGTTGCCTTTAAACGGATAATAGTATGGCTATTCTTACTCTACTGTGGTCTCATGTTTCCTTGCTAAGGGAAGGGAATGACTGTGATGGTTTGGAGAGTTGCAGGGGGTGTGAGAAGCTGGCAAAGACCAGTTCAGCAGCAGCGTTTTAGCTCTTGCATAGCCACCTATTGGGTAAAGCACCTGCAACTCTTATTCCTCGGTAGAAGAAATAGTGGATATTAAGCGGAAAAGACTGTGTTGAGAATTACAACATGAAAAAAGTAAAAAAGAAGAGATTGCCTTGCTTTGCTGCCCCTATTAGCCAAGCTGTGCAGAGGGAGAAGCTGACTCACGCCAACCTGTGTTACAGGCTGCTTTGGGTAGAGCAGTCGGAAAACTGTGTCACTTCAGCCCAAGAGAGCTGTAGGAACAGAAGTGTGGTAATATAATAAAATTACATCAAAGACTCTGGGAGATTTTAATGAGATCAGCCCCATATTTATTTTCATGGTTAGGAGCAAAAATAACTGAATAATGTCATGGAAATATTCTGGAATGAGGAGATGTAACAGCCAAGACGGTGTCCAAGCTGCTTAAAGGCTTTGTTAACTCCAGACGGGCTGCTTCAATTTAGGCTATTGAGAGCTGGATAGAGGATTTAGGCAGAGCAGACCTGGTGAAAGTCCCAAAATGTGAAAATCGGGTGAATGTGGCAGAATGCTCCTTGCCTTAGCTCTCTGCATCAGCAGCAGGGCTGAGTCAGCATTGCTTTGGGCTGTACCTTCTCTCTGTGCTTAAGACTCCCCGTTAGTCTGGACATTCAATTAAAAAGGGCTGGAGCTGCTGCTGAGGGTGGTTGGGCCCCCAGCTCACCTCAGCCAGACCCCGTTGCCCCCCAGGGCAGTGCCCAGCTCGGGTTTTCTTTGCAGATAGCCAGGCACTGCAGGCGTAGGACTGCCAGTCACTGCAGGGGAATTGGTGCTTGCTTTGTAGCCCCCAGAGGGTGGCAGGGACCAGTGCCAGATCACCATCCTCTTCTTTTTTTTCTTCCCCCTGAGCTCTTTCCAGCTGTCAGCAAAGCTCTGGGCCTCAGACACACGTGCCTGTGGCAGGTTCAGCATGCTGCAGGAGGTCTGTTGCTGACCTGAGGGTGTGAAGTTTTATGTGCTCGTATCAGCAAACCGTTCATAACGGTTGGGTTTGAGAAGGTTTCAGCACATTCCCTTGCATTTCTGTGCTCTCATGGGGCCACGTATGCCATCGCTAGTGCTGCACGTGCTGTGTAATTGTGCAAGCGGGAGTCCACGTGTCTTCTTCAGACTTTGCTGAAGGAGAAAAGTATTTTTTAAAGAAATGGTATGCATTTATTTTATTTGATTTGCCTAAAATGAAGGGAAACATTACTCTGCTGGTCAGGTTCGTTGAAAGAAGGGCTGTTGTGTGTGTGGCTGTGATAGATGAACGTATCTGGTCAGGCAGTCAGCGTGCTGCAGCTGTTAGGTTACTTTGCAGCTTGTGGAGATTATCTTCGTGCAGTATTTGAGCAGCAGCGAAGGCTTTAGGTGCTGGAGCTTGAGCCCTGCTCCTGTAATTTTGGGGAAATCCATCAGCTCCCATTGGACTGCTTGGTGGATACGTCCCGGAAGGAGCAGGGAAGCCACAGACTGAATCAGCCATGAATGCATTTGACAATATGTTTGCACCTCCCAAATTAGTATTGAGGCAATGGTGGCTTGCGAAGATGTAGATATTGGACTGGAGCTGTGTAATGTGTTCCCATTTGGAACCAAGATGAGAAACAGAGAACTTTCAAAGTGAGAACTAGTTCTCCTTTCCAGGTAACTAAGCTAGGAAGTTTTTAGGTAATTAAAAATTTTTAAGGTCCTATTTGGAGAAAAACGAAGTTCAGTACTTTGTCTAGCATCATATTATTGCCATTCTACTGATTTTTAGACTTGAACCTCCACAATATGTGAAAAACCAAATCTCTTTTCATGTGCTTATCTTGAATTAAGTTAACAAGATATTAAAATTCAGTATTATTTCATGATTGAAATTGGCAAGCAGTCAGGAATTCTTTAGGCTCATGAAGGTGGCATTTTTAAAAGTCCTCTCTTTAAGAAAAATTATTTTTCTTACAATCGCTTAACTTCTGGTAAAACTACCTAGATTTACATAAAACCAAAAAGCAAAAGTAGGGGCTGTACGTTTGGGGAAAAGACAGCTCAGTGCCTGGAGTCAGCATTTCAGTTCTGCGTCTCTGAGCTCTCTGTGGTCCTGGGATCCCACTCATCCTGCCACCAAATTTTATTGCAGGGTTTTTGTTCCCTGGGAGGAATCCCAGCTGTGGGAAAGATGAGGGCACAGCTCAGGCCCTGTTCAGCGTGGTCAGAGCATGTTCTGATAGTCAGGCCCTGGGAGGGGTGGGATGGGGATGTCCTTGCCTTGCAGTGTCACCTCAGTTGTCTGCATCCTCCATAAACTTATGAGAGAAAACGTCTAACTTAAGGTTCAGTCACCTTTAAGGTCTCGGTGGACTTAACCTTGTGTGTCTGATACTGGTACTTCGTTTTCTTTGTGCATATTGCACATTAGGAAGGCATGAGACAATTCCCTGGTCTCTTACTCATGCAAGAAGTGATACCTGATGTTGCCCCTGCAATGCTCTGCAACAGCTGACATTATACCCTGAATTATACACTGAATTATACTCTGCCACATCTTACTGAGCTTTATCTCTGAATTGCCTTGTGAGGAGCCCATGATACTGGGCTGCTGCCTATGATAAAGTACTTACGTTGGTGTAAAAAGAACAAACAACAAACACTCTGCCAGAGACTCAGTAAAGATGGAGAGGCAGGAAGCTCTCTGAAATATTACTTGGCTCCACAACTTTTAGGTACCTAATTCCCATGGATTTATAAGGGAGCAGTGCATCCTAAAGTGTGTTTGCTGCTAAGATGTTTTTGTGGAGTGGTGTTAGCCTATGTCCTGGTCTCGGACATAGCCACAAAAGAAAATTCCCTCTGAGGAAACACTGTTAGACATGATAATCTGACCCTGAAACATTACTTTAATCTGCCTTACATCAGAGAGGAGATGCTTTTCAATTTCCAAAATGCTTTAATTGCCCTTATTGTCCTTTTGTGGCTTAAACTGAACAGTTAAGCATATGACTACCAAGGACTGAGTCTCCGGGCTCTTTGAAGTAGAGCATGAAGGTTTTCTTCATGCTGAAAATGCGGTGTTACACTTTGATAGAGGATAATAAAATGTGACTGCCCGAGATGAGCAGTTGCTTCATCATGCATGACAGAGCAAATCAATTTTCCTCCCATTGCTTTTCCTCTTGGGAGATAACATGCTAAAATAGTCAGTACACTCTACTATGAAGGTTCAGAGTTAGACAAATTGTGCACTGAGGTTAGTGTAGGGTTTTTTTCCTCTTTTTTCCCCTCCACTAGTGGCTTAAATAATTTTGCCTTTTTAAGTCCCAGCATAGGATTTCAGATGTCCTGAAAATATGTTGTGAGTTCACTGCTTTGCTAAGAGATTTCTAGTGTTGGTGGGTTTTTTTGTGGATTTTGGGAAGTTTTTTGTTGTTTCCTGTCATCCCAGACACTTTTTTGAACTTGACAAGCAAATAAGAAATATGTCTGTCTTGAAAGGTTTAAGGTGCTTGTGGAGAAGATTTGGCTCAGCTATGTACGTTCAGTTCTGTACATTCTGGAAAACACAAGTCTTTCTCTTGTTTTCTAACGTTAACAGTACAGGATTATACTGTTAGATGAATTATTAAAACTGTTGTCCTGAATTGGCAAACATACCATCCCTCAAGGAGAGGGAAATGAGATAGAAATAATTTTAATCTGTCAAATTTTGTGTTGTAGAAAGAGTAGTGCAATCTAAGAAGAATCACTGTGAATTGCAAACAGCGGTAGTACAAGTATAGAAGCCATCAGCCTTAACAATACCAGTTAATTCATAAAAGCTCCTAATTACCAATAACTTCTGTAGGTGACCAGAATGCCACAGTTTATGCCGTGGATGTCTGATTTGTAATACTGAAGCTACAACATAGTCTGTCACAGCTTTTGGTACCTTAAAGTAACATAGTCCATTGTCCTGGATTCCTCTAGAAGATCATAGAATCACAGAATGGCCTAGGCTGGAAGGGACCTTAGAGATCATCTAATCCAACCTCCCTGTCATGGGCAGGGATGCCTCTCAACTAGATCAGGCTACTCAAGGCTCCGTCCAACTTGGCCTTGAAACAGCTCCAGGGAGGGGGCAGCCACAACGTCTCTGGGCAATTTATTCCGAAGTTTTGCCACCCTCGTATTGAAGAGTTTCTTCCTAAGATCTAATCTAAATCTATTCTCCTTCAACTTAAACCCATTTCCCCTTGTCCTATTGCTGGACACTCTTGTAAAAAGTCCCTCCCCAGCCATCCTGTAGGTTCCCTTCAGTTATTGGAAGGCAGCTGTTAGGTCCCCCCAAAGTCGTCTCTTTTCAAGACTGAACAATCCCAGCTCCTGCAGCCTGTCCTCATGGCAGAGGTGCTCCAGCCCCTGTATCATCTTTGTGGCCCTCAGATGTTTTGCACACCACAGAGGACGATTCATGAAAGTGAAAATTGTGTGCAGGAAATTAGGGACAAGGGTTTGTGGGTTTTTTTGTTTGTTTGTTTGGGTTTTTTTATGTGTCAAACAATCACTTTTGGCTTTGATATGCATTTGTAACCAGGTCTTCAGCTGAAAGCAGACCCACTAGTGAGCTGCGAGCACAAAATACACCAGACTGATGCCTGAGGATTAAGCTATGTTTAACCTGTGCTGGCTCTCTGGACCTGGCAGGCTATGGGATGCTGCTGATTTTCTGATTTAACTCAATTTTAAAGAAGGCTGGGAAATTCTGTGAAACTTGAATGATGCGTGCTTCACAAATAAGTTAAAACAAGCTGGATTTTAGGACTAGAATCTGGCATGTTATAATGATGCAGTATATTGTGATATAATCAGACCTACTGGAAAGGTGCAAAATGAATCATGCAGGAGTCAGAATTTGAATTGTCTTAGAAAGAATCCATCTCTTGAAGACTGCCTTGTTGGTCTTTAGGTGGTAGACTTGTTAAATATGTTAAGTGACAGCATTTCAGCTTCCTAGATCAAGGTAGGAGGATAAGCATCAGCTGGTTTTAATGGTGCATCAGGTTCCATATAGACTTTTTCAGGTGAAAATGAAAACATGCCTAAGTGTGAGATGGAAGGATGTTAAATAATGTGTCATCTATTTAGTGATTCTTTGTGGTCAAAAAAGCAACAGCCAATGATGCAGCAAAGGAGAAGCTCTGCTACCTCCCACTAAATCAAAAACTTGCGACATCAGTCAACTGACGTGGCTCCACTTAAAGCCTTTTTGAAAGAACTTCCACCTTCCAAGCTATTGCCAAATATCTCATTTAAGGCATCTGAAGCCAGCATAACTGCTGGGATGGGCTGTGGACTCACTAGTCCATAAGCAAAAGACAACATGTGCGTGTGTGTATTGCCTGTGTTGGGCTGGTGGTGTTCTGGCGTTCTTCAGTGGTGCTTGGTCCTTCTAACCTGATTGGAAGACCCTGATGGAAAGAGATCCAAGAGTGACTCCCAGTACCCTATCTGTTCAGTTAGTTTATTTTGTTGTTTTTTTTTTTTTTATGTTGCCTTCACCAAAGAGGGACCAGCACAGCATGAACATAAAAGCTGCTCTCCATCTGTTTTATCTGTAGTCATTAATTAGAAGCTGATGAAAGAAACAAGTTTGGTTCAAGGCTGATGGACTCTCCTTCATAATTCAGGCATCCTAAATACAGAGAGACTGCTGCTGTATAGCCTAGTAGAGCACACAGCAGAAACTGAGGTAGCTGGGTTTGTTCACACAGCAATAGAGGATTTATAGAAATTATTTAGATGCTGTGCTTTCTGTTTGCTTGCAAATGGAGGCTCTTGTAGGGATTTTGAGAGTTCATACTTTATGTATTTGAATGCCTTAATCCTCCAAATGGCTGATGTTTAACTGTGCCCTTAGAGCCTTGGGTTTTCTAAGTGACTTCTACAATTTGTTACAAATGACATTTCCTAAATCAAAATAATTTTGAATCCTGAAAGAAGGAAGGAGATTAATACGTCACTGCAGTTGATTTGGTTTGTGTCTTACTGAGGCATGTTGCTAAGGCTTCCTCTGAGCCTTTCTGGAGTGTAAGGGAGGAACTGAATACATGTCTTTCTCTGTTGGTAATGCTTCTTCTGAGTAGAGTAGCCAGTCTTTGTATTGAAGATTTGATGTGTCTCCACAGACCAGTCATGGTGGAGATAACTCCATGACAGGCTGTCTAATTATGGTGATGCATTCAATATTTTCCATCCCTTTGCAGTCACATAGGAAAGGAGGGCACACAGTCTGTTGTCACCACTGAATTTGTGAGCTGTATTCCCTTTCTGCAGCCTCTCTGATCTTCATTTTTCTGTTTCTTCAAGTATTTACCAAAATGAGGCCTCTGGACTTCTGAGTTCAATTAGACAGGAAGCATTTTTTTTTTCACTGTTGAGTGTTAACATTCTTCTGGAGAAGGTGGATTGGCAGAGATGAGGGGATATCCCATAACGGTGCAGACACAATCTAGTTTGATAAGCCGTTATCTAAAATAGACAGAACCTGTTGTCCTGGGGTACCCATCTGTTTTTACAGACTACAGAATGGGTACAGCTACTGAAAATGTGGATTTTAAAGATAAGTAACTAGACTTAATACTTGCATGGGTTATGTATTGGTTCTATTTCAGTTTCTTCACAGAGATACTCTCAACCTAGTCCTTCTTCCAGTTCTGGTGGCAATTTCTGACTTTAAAAAGTCATATAAAAAATAATTTTCTTGGACTAGTATAGAAGAGCAGTATGATTTAAGATGAAATGAGAAAAGCTGCCTTTTCTTCTCCTTCACTTTAGTCTGTGCTCTTATTTTATCCATGTGGTCTCAGTAGTGTAGAGGACTATATAGGATTAGAGAAACTGTACACCAGTTGTCCCTTCTTGTATTGCTAGGAAGGAACTAAACCCTTCTAGGGTTACTGGACCAAGTAGCAACACTGTGAGGGGAGTGTCCTCTTCTTATTCCATGTTGGTGGCTAGCATGTTGGTAAGCTGACCTTCCAGGGTGGATGGGAGATGTCATCTTGTGTATCATGTTGTGTCTTTGAGTTGAGAACCCTGTGGGAACTGGGGCTTGTTACAGCAGAGAAAGACTAGTGGGAAGCTTCATTTGATGCTGTTGATGTCACTTAAAGGGCAGGGCCAAGTGCTTGGCAGGAAGCATGTGTTTGACCTTTCACAAAGCTATGGTCTTCATGCTGGTGGTCATTAATTCCATTCCTTTTAAGGCAGTGGTGAGCTTATCTTGATGCCTGAACCTTCCTTGGCTCGTGCCGAATAGCAATGACCTGGATGTAGTCTGGAGCCTGTTCGTCTAAATGTAACTGTCTTCTCCCAGCAGCCCATGGAGATCCGGTGTCCATTCTTATATTGTTTGTTCTTGTCAGCTGTCTCTGTAGTTGTCAGGTTGTGTTGACACACCTTTCCTCTTTGCTATGGAGAGGTCTAAGCAGCTCTGGCCTTGGGTGACTTCGTTCTTCTCTTTGGTGATCCCCACAGGCTGGTGTTGAGAAACTCTTCTGCCCTGAGGCTGCCTGATGCCTTTGCCATGGTACTGTCATCCCTGAAGCTGAAAGAGGTGCATAAACTAGACCTTTCATTTAACTGCTCCCTCTCCTCTATTTTGAACATGTGTATTCTAAAATTCGTTCCTCTTATGCTCTGCTGAAAGCTTCTGTGATCAATGTGTTGTATTCCTTGGTTTACTTGGCTAGCTGGCCATCTAGGGATGCTTAGCTGAAATTACCCCGTGGAGTGTACTTCTGTCTTGTATAGGAACGAGTCGTATTTGGAAGCAGACCAAGCAAGTTGTATGTCTAGAGAAGATGGAAGTTCGTTTAAAGCCTATGGTCAAGGATAACCATTTTATCTTTTCCTTCAAGCTATTGCCATTCAACTGTCCCTCTCCCAGCAGCAGTCCCGGCACAGATCTGACATGGTGCCTTATACCCCGTCCCCCAGCTTCTGGGTCTGGTCAAAAGAGTAGAAGGTCACAGCCTGGCCGTAAGACAAGCCTATTTTGTTTAAACTACATGCAGCAGTCCATTGATATGGCTGTGTTACTGCAGTGTCTGTCTCTGTGAGTAGAATCTCCTTTTGGGTTTTTCCTATTTGCAAGATTGTCTTTTGGTATTTGGAATTTTTCCAAGGCTTCAGATTATTGTATTCTGTATATAATTATGTGATAACGATACCAATTAACACTGCTTCCTTAGAAACTGACCTCTGAAGGGTCTAAGTGAGGGTGAAAGTGCATTTTGCATGTTTGCATCCTGTACAGTGCAAGTAGTGTCTGATACGACTTAAACAACTGAGTGGCGAAGTGAAGGCTCTGGGTGCAGCTTGCCTCTTTCACAGCAATTAATGCATGTGAGAAGTGTTTAGAAATTAATTTGGACTTGAGCGGGATAGCTGCTGATGTGGGAAAAGGCGCTCACCCCTCTATAATGGCAAATACTTGAAATCCTGTTCCTTTGGGGCAACCTTTCTCTGACAGGTCATTTACTAGAAATTCGTTGGTGGCTCTCAGATGGCATAACATTGTAGGTGTCTTGGCTAAAGTTAGAAAGAAGCACACCTGTTAAATTGTTACTGTGCTAGAAAGCAAGCATCTTGGCAATCTGCTTTACAAGTACTGACCCTGCTGACTCAAGTGTCCTTATTTTGCGAGTTCAAAGCTGATAACGTAGATGCTGACTCTGAGTTCCACAGAGATGACTCAGATGTGATGTCTGTAAATCATCGGATAAAATTGATATAGTGGCTCTAAATAAACATGAATATATTCCACTTAAAACAGAAGAATTCAGAGTTTGAATCCAATTGCTTATCTTGGAGCTTTGCCACTGCCCTAGGTAAGCATAATTAAAAATGTTAATAAATACTGTTAGTGTAAATTCACCTTTAATCCTGGGTAGAAGATGGAACATTGAGGGCAAAAAAGACAAGGAAGTTGGAGGAGCTTGGAAATTACTTGGAAGACATCTGCTTATTGTGGAGGTGGAAAATTACTATGAGAATATACAGCTGCTGTGCCTAAACTGCATGTATTGATTCCATGATGAAGACACGCACTGAATTCAGGGCAGGGTAGGAAGGAACCATCATATGCTCAAGGGTTTTCATGGAACTGCATGTGCAAATAACCAGCCCATCCATTGAAATGATGAGGCTTAGTCCTGACCCCAGACTTGCTCAGCTAGTCAGACTGTGCAGAGGAACAAAGAAGGTGCTCTTGCGCTGCAGACTTCTTAATCTTCAACTAAAGGTGTCTGAAGTATCTTTCAGCTCTAGGTTTTGTAGTCAGTCGACTCCCTTTTCATCCTAAGAATAATGCAAAGAAGCAACTCACTTTTTCTCTTTTGTCTGATAATAAAGTACAGCATGCAACTTATGTCCTAATTTTTGGTGGATGTTTTTCAAAATCAGGCCTCTGCCAAGCGGTGCCCAAACTTTTTCTTGCCAAATACGCTGAACTCCATAGATAGCATTTAAATAGCCCATCAACCACTAACCACTCCTATTGTAAAATATGCTGACTAGTGAAACTAAGCTGTAGAGAAAACACATCTCTAAATGAAATTGAAGGTACTTAAGAATAACAAGAGATTTTTGTTGATTTGTCTTATCTGCATTGTGTTATAGAATCATAGAGTCATAGAATTGTCAGGGTTGGAAGGGACCTTAAAGATCTTCTGGTTCCAACCCCCTGCCATGGGCAGGGACGTCTCCCACTGGATCAGGTTGTCCAGACCCCCATCCAGGCTAGTCTTAAAAACTTCCAGGGATGCGGCTTCCACCCCCTCTCTGGGCAACCTGTGCCAGTGTCTCACCACTCTCATGGTGAAGAACTTCTTCCTAACGTCCAATCTGAACCGATCCATCTCCAGCTTTAATCTGTTCCTCCTAGTCCTATCACTATCCGACATCCTAAAAAGCTCCTCACAGGCTTTCTTGTAGCCCCCTTGAGATACTGGAAGGCCACAATAAGGTCTCCTCGGAGCCTTCTTTTCTCCAGACTGAACAGCTCCAACTCTCTTGGTCTGTCTTCATAGGAGAGGTGCTCCAGCCCTCTGATCATCATCATGGCCCTTCTCTGGACATGCTCCAGCATGTCCAGATCTTTCTTGTGCTGTGGGCTCCAGAACTGGACGTAATACTCCAGGTACCACTATGAAATCCATAGCAATGTCACCAATTTGTCAAACTACTGATCATGTCTTCACATGATTTTCTGCAAGTAGAGCAAGAAGTCTTAAGTGATTACTTCTGGATAGTATCTATGATGCTAAGGAATGAGTTCATGTAATTATTACACTATAATTCAGAATGGAAAATCTCTAGCAGTCAACTCTGCAGGTTAAGGCTGCACCTGCTTAACTTACAGCTTGACTGTTGATAAGGGATAAGCAAGGAAAGCTCACTCTCTTTATTTATTCCTTCTCTTTGTCCTGTAAAATTTCTTTGTGTCTTCATTCTGGCCTTGTTGCATGGTGAAACCTTGTGCAAACTTGTATTAACAAGGAAGATGAGGGTGGGTGAAACCTTGTGTATTTCACTCATTAAGATGGTCTTCAAATGATTTAACATCTTGTCTCCAGCAGCTCTTCCAAATTGCTCTGATGCTTTAGAGGAAAGGTCAGTAGTACTGAGGAGGGGAAAAGTGACTTATGAAGACTTGCATCTGTTCGCAGCACTTTGGAATAAGGGAAGTTTCTCTCTGCATCAAGTTTTCTGCTCTTTCAAACCACTTGGGAGGGAGTTAAGTCAGTCATGCACATCTGCTCATGTTTAGGACTGAGTTGGGGTCATGATCATGTTGATGGTCTCTTGGCACAACTTACAAATTAACCCTGCTTTGATATCCCACATCAAACAGGAAGGCATATTTCATGCCTTTCTGGACTGAAAAATTGTACCTCTCCAAGAGGACTGAAAATCTGCTGTGACAGAAACATGTCCTGTAGCAAAGCAGTTGTATTTCTAGCAGCTAGAAGACTTGCTCTTTTGGCCTCTCTTGCTTAGGAACCTGGGAATGGTCTGAGTTTTTGTCTGACTTGAAGGCAAAATCAATAATGAACTTATTTTAAAGTTGTGTACAAGAGAAAGGACCGGTTTCGCTTCTAACACTGGTGTGGGAGCCATGTCCAAAATGCTATGTTTTCTTCTGTTGTGGACATCCTTGTTTGCTGAAAAAGGGGTTTTTAATTTTATGCTTGTGAAATTCTTGTGCTCCCAAGATATATAAACTACACTTTTTTCATCGGCTAACCATGTTGGATACTTCAGTGCTAAGCCGTGCTCAGAAGGGAATGCAGCAAAGTCATGTCTGAGGCAAGAGGTTCCACCTCCTCTTTTCCCTCTGTTCTCACAAATTCCTCCTTTGGTAGAGAATTAGATCTGGTCACAGTCATAGCTTGTTGTGCTGGGAGGCCTTTTAGTCATAACTGACATTGCTGCAGTGAGAATTTCTGTCGTGATTGTCCAAGCTTATGCCATTTTGACAACCCAGCTTACAAAACACACTTACATGTGCATGTTCTGAAACACTGAAAGAAGTTCATCTTTATGATGGAATATTTATTCATTAAAAAAAACCCCAAACAACAAAAGTCCTAACGTTTTATTAGACAAGATTAACTTTTTAAATGTCGGAAATGGTTATTCTTCCAAAGGAGCAGATTTATTTAAGTCACTCAACCTGCCTTGCACTTAAGGACCTGTTTATAAACAGAAATGGCAACATGAAGGTTCATCTGGTCTGTTGTCCCTCTTCTATGTGCAAACATAGCAGCTTGTTCTTGCGAATCATTTGAATTTTGTGAAGGGTTATGGTTGATGCTATTTCCTGCTTCTCTTTCTTCACCCACCAAACGCTCGGCAGCAGCACTGAAATACAAATCTGACCCTCGAGAGCAGGGTTGCTTTCTAGCTTGGCAATGGCTGTGCACAAGCCAGCAAGGAAATAAAGATGACCTCAGCGATTTGATGCTAATAGAGCATTGTCCTGACCTTGTAATGCCAAATTTCTGAACAAATACCTCTAGTGAGCCTCATCATTAATTGACACAGTTGCTGTTGGTACGATTTAGCAGTAATCATCATCTCATGGTGGGTAGGAAGGTCTCTGCTAACATAACTGCTAATTGGTAGCTGGGTTACACAGAGCACTACTGTGGGATGTGCGCTCACTGAAGCGTGTCCTGATGGTGACAGCCGTTCACGGTTGATAAAAATACTTTGCTATCCCTACACATGAGCCCACCCTCCCGTTCACTTCTCTTGGTGCCAAAATTGCTTAAAAGGTGTGTCCAAGTGGGAGATGGTCCTAGTAGTGTTGTATTTTCTCTTTGTAGGTTGACTGCCTGGTAACATAAAGAGAGCAGATATTAATCTCTGAAAAATTGCATTGAAACTCTACTGATATTTATAGACCAAATTATGTTCCAGTTACCGGTGCTGAGCTTCCAGCAAGCCATGCCACAGAGCTGGTTGGCTTACTAGTCCCCATCACAGCCTGAGAGGGGATGACTTCTCTGCTGTAGACAGCAGCTAAACTCACACCACAGGGAGGTTGGACTAGATGATCTCTAAGGTCCCTTCCAGCCTATGCCATTCTATGAACTTCTGTGAACATACCTGGGAAATGCAGTTTCTAACTTTGTCAGATCCCTTAAGGAGAATACTCAGGTACCTAAACAAAATTCTAACTGGTTACTGATTTAGGAGCCATGTTGATACTTTTTTTTTTTTTTAAAAACCTAAAAGGCTGTATGAGCAAGGTTTTATTGAAGGAAACATAACTGTATTATCTGCTTGCCCTCTGAGAAACTTGAGGTGTGTGAGAGAAGCTGTGGAAAGATGTTTGGAGGTGTTTGTTACACTTCTGGTGCTACAAATGCCTTTCTGGAAGTGGAAAATAGACTTCATCCGTCCTTAAAAAATAAAAATAAATCCTTTAGCTCTCAAACCAGATTGTCGGTTCTTCCTGGAAAAAGCAACATTTAGATCAAGTATGTGCCCAGCACATCCTGATGTGTCCTGCCAGACGTGTCATGAAGAGAGAAGCACATCTGACGCGTGTCCTGCACCGACGCAGTGCCCGCTCAGCTCACCGCTGCTGCAGGTGACGACTGCTCCCAAGCTCCCCAATGTCCTGGAGAGAGACCCGGGTGCAGGGAGTTTTGGCTGGTGTTTTCCCTGCTCGGGCTGTCTCTTTGTCTTCCTTCTCGTATCACGTTGGGGAACAAGGTGTTTTGTTTTTATGGGGCAAGGGGAAGAGGCAGAAGGGTAGGTGACTTGTCAAAAAGCACCCGGAGCGTCTGAGCTTTGCTCACCGTTGCACTATTTGCCGTGCCTGGTTACATTCCCACAGCTTAACCGAGGCTGTAGAGCTTCCATTGGTAATTAGCTCGTTGTGGCTTTAGGGCTTTCAGACACGAGTAGTTGTTTTCACTGGGGGTATTAATTATGAGTCACAAACCTGTAAACAGCTATAGCCAAGAATGTGCACGTTTGCAGATATGACTGTTTTGCTGTTCAGCCCTGGGTTAGCTCTGCACTGCCCTCATTGTTGTTGCAGAGAAGTGTATGGAAAACATGTTTTTAACCTCCTAGATGCTATTGAATTCCTGCATAGCAGTGTGTAAAACTATGGTGAAAAAGGCCCATTTGCTTTCTAAGCAATCTGGTTGAAATATAGTGGTTTGTACAGGTTGAAATAGGGACCTGGAGAGCCCACTTTTCAAAAGGCCCTGCTTTTAAGGCAGATCTTATCTGGCGAGGCGGGGAGAGAAAGTGTTTACACAGGACAGTTTTACCAGCTCAGCGTCACTGGTGCTGGCTTTATTTCCAGTGTTGTTTTCCTGATTTTCTGCAAGCAGCAGTATCTGATTAAGAAATGAAAATAAATTTCTTCCTATGAAAGTCAACAGCAAATCTTCCTTTTAGTTCAGTGGAGTTAAGTTTTTCCTCTTTAGTGTGGGACAAGCTTGCTCACCGCTCAAAGAAACGGGATACTTATATACCAGGGGTCTTCAAAGGCTCCTAACAACCTCTTGTAGCTGTTGAGATTGAGCAAGATAGAATGCATAGCAGTGACTCAGGTTAGAGAGCTAGCAAAGATGATGAGGTATCAGGATTTCTGCTGTGGAAATGATCGCTGACCACGTGGGATGAGTAGCTCTTGGTCACTGGGTTCATCAGTGAAAAGGAGAGAGGAGAGAAACTAAATCCTGAAAAAAACCCCAAACCAGGCAAATTGCTGTTTATATTTTTCTGGTAATGAATTGTGGGAAAGCAAGGCCTGTTTAAATGCATGTGTTGAGTTGTTGATGTGTGACAAAAAGAGCTGCTCTTTGGGGAAGAACAGTATTACCCTTTGCTAGCTGTCCTTTTGTCGTGAGAAAAGCTGTGTCTTCCTCTCTTAGACCCTGCTTCGTGTGCAGTCCATGAGAAGCTCTGTTTGTGCTAGTCTTAGGTTTTGAGGAACACAAGAACATTAATCAGTAGTGTTAGGCTTGCTTTTTCCCAACAGGTTCCCTTCTCCCCTCCAGTTGCTCTTCTTTTGATTTTTACAAAGAACTCTTCCAGTACCCATCTAACCACAACAAAATCCCGCCGACCTTGACAAACTAATTTTGTAGAGGTAATAAAACTGAATCATAAGTTGGCTTTTGAGAACTAATTTTCTCAGGCAAATTCTTGAGGCACTTTAATTGTTGCTAATTTCCTTTCTTTAAATGTGTTTTGTAATGTGGTATAGAAGGAAACATAGCAGATGTTTGTTAGATAATTTGGTTTTTTATTGCAAGGTCTTTGCTTTGGATTTATGTAAAAGGGATGGGGAAGCTGTTTTTATCCAGTCTTCTCTCCTCCTCTTCCAAGTTAAGAAACAGATGGTCTGACCTGTGTAAGGCTTTAAGTGTTGGAATTGGCATCAGTGTCTTCTTAAGGGTGATTTTTTTAAAAAACCAAAACCCAGGAAGCATAGTGTCTTTGCTCAGTGTGAGAGCTGGTCTGTACAAAAATAGCAAGCTCACAATATGTGACTAAGATGATTCCCCAGACCTAAATAAGGAAAGCCATTACCTGATATTTGGAACGTTTCCTTCCAGTGTTTCCTCCTGCCATCAGGCAGCACTCGTACCTACCTTCCCTTCCCCCTGCCCATCGACACGTACTTCTCAGCAGCGTTGTGGCTTAAAATATCTCATAAATCTAAGAACATCTAGGTCCTGGCTCTTACCTGGATGGCAGTTTGCAAGGTGGTTGTTTGAAACAGGACTGGTTTGATAGTCATGCGTGCGTGCACCAGGAGGAGCACTGATGGACCGCTGTTGGTGGTGCAAGGTATCTGCCACATCTAATCTAGGTATAGGTGGCCAACTATGATTGTAAATTAAGCCTAGGTTTATTTAGGTTTTAAGTTAACATCTCCTAAAAATAAAGGTAGACTTACTGCTACTCTTGATCACAGGCTGTTAGATTAATAGTTCTTCATGATGTGATGGAGCCCAAGCCCAACAAAGACTAGATTATTTTTTAAATGGTTTTCTGCAATGAGTGTATTGATTTTAGAGAATTATATTATTGATGAGGAAGAAATGATCAAAACTGAAATCTGATTAACACCTTTTAGGTTTCAGTGGTATTGTCTTTTCGGTTAACGAGATTCTGTTTTGGATCTCAGAATCAAATTAAGCCTTCTCAGTACAGTGTAGCTAAGAAGTGTTTCTCTTGTAAGACCTGTGCATAACTACTGTGGTTAAGAGCAAGGAATCCCATGAAAATAGATCATAAAACATTATATTTTAATAAAAAATGAAGATGTCAGCCCTGCTGAGCAAATCCTGGTGGAATATCTTTGGAGTGGTCCTTGTTTGCATTTGTCATTATGCTTGGTGGTGTTTATGAATGTGGTGGTCGTTGCTTTTACTGAATTCAGTTATTGTGCGTCTTGCTTCTAGTTTTTGCTGAACTTGTTTAACCATTGCCTTCTGTGTGGAGGTGTTTCACCTGTGTTGGCCATTGGCTAGCCTGCAACTTAACATTGTGAAACTGCATTTGCTCTTAGCGCTTGCAGTACACAACAAGAAGGAACATGAGAAATTTTGTGTACTGGGTTATCCTGTTAATAGCCAGACATCCCTTGGCCTGTGAACTAAGCTGCTGCAGGCTGGATGAGCATCCTTGGGAAGACTGCTGGATGCTCCAAGCGTGCTCTTGTTCCCTGGGCATCTGCTCTTGGCCCTGCAGAGAGAAGAGGTTCTGGGTTCGGAGGTCTTTGGTCTCACCTCTTACAGCTATTTGTAGAGAAACCATGCAGCTCTGCAGAAGCTGTAGGCATAACTGCTCTGTTATTGTGGTTTAAAAATGGTGTTACATGTTTGTTAAGTAAGACTGTGATGCCAGTGCACATGGAGAAGAGGAGTGGTTTTCTCATTATTGCTGCCTTTCTAAAGGAGAACATGGGGAATTTAATAAGAATCCACAACTGGAGCAGTAATAGCTGCTTCCTGTCCTTTCTGGTGCATCTTTAACCTACTGTAATTGCCATGCTCTGTTCTGACCAACATCTATCATGTCACTTCTCATGTCCTTCTCTGTGCATCCCACCTGTGGACAAATATCTTGCCTGCAACCACTTCATCTGTTGGCATTTCCTTAAACAAGAAGATCTGTGGAAAAGTCTTCTTTTTGTTGCAGCCTCCTTTAAAAAAAGCGATATCTGGCACATCTCTAACTGAAGCCAAGCAGTTGTTGAACAGGATGAAAATAGTTTCATCTTGCTTATGTTACGATATTTGCTACCCTGAGCTGTTATGCTAAGAGCAGTGCTGGCTTTTGTTTCTACATGGCAGGCCTACACAGGCAGCTAGCGCGGTGGATAAATAACATAATGCTAATTGCAACAGAGCTTGACCCTTGGGCAGAAGTGGAGCTGGCTGCCTCGTGTGTGCTGCGAGGTCAGAGTTTCCATATAGGCAGTTACCGCAGAGGAGTTAATGAGCTGTGAACGCGCGCCCTCCTTGCTCCTCGTTTGTTGCCCGTGCCACCACGACTCTGTTCGTGTAGCACGCATCCCAACTTTCTCGACTCTGATCTTTGGGGTCACATCTGCACCAGTATTCCACTTACATGATTACCTCTATGATCATACTTGTTTGTGAGAAACAAGAAGGTTTGATGTGACTTAAAGCCAGTCTTAATTTTTGGTTTATGTAAGAGAAGTCCCTCTGAGCCCCTCTTTGCAAACAATCAAACCCTTTTACCTGAACTTCAGTCATGTTATAAGTTTAATTTTGCTTTGTTCACCTTCACCTTAGGATAATAAGTCTTAGTGAAACCGAAAATAACTTTCCTAAAGACATTAAATGTTGATGTTTATCTGCCACTCCAGTTCAGACCTGGTGGCAAAAAGTTAAATTCTTGCTCCTACCAGTTCATGTTTCTAATTTCTAGTTGTAGAGAGACATCCACAACCGTAATATATTAATTGTGAAAGTGGAGAAGTACAATTTAATGCAGTATGTTTTCATCTAGAAACATCTAGGGCTATGGGTGAACACCGCATACACCCCAACAATGATGTCTGGGTGCATGTGTGGAGGCTTTCAAATTATTGTCAGATCTGCATGGTATTTTGAAAACTTACTTGCCCAGCTTTATAGACGGTGTTCTTGTATGTTGTTTCACTGGGGAATTTGTGTCTTCAAGGATGTGGGACTTTTGTGTATTTGGGGTTTGACTTTTTTTTCCTTTGCAAGCAGGTTAGTAATGAGAAGACACAGGGCTAGGGAATCGCTTTCCCAGTGGAGCTTAGTATGTTCTAATGAATCTTGTTCACAGGTTGTTCTTTAATCTCATCAGCATAACTAGCAGGTCCGTCTCAGCAAAATTAACTATTCTGCCAAGGTTTTGAAGTCACTAATGGATTTTTCCCTCTCTTAACTAACCCCATTAAAATTTCAGTAGTCTGAGCGTGAATTTGGACAGGCAGCAGTACAAATCTGAACAGGCAAGTAGAAGCGAAGGAGAGCAGGACATGGAGTTCTCTAGGATCAGGAAAGGCACAGTGTTGAAACTAAGAATGCTTAGGAAAAGCTGGAAGGTTTAGAAGCAGATCCTTTATGAAAGACTCACAAGGAGACAGAGCTTTTTTGTTTCTCTATCTTAAATTAAGCATATGGCATGAACTTTCAAGGGACAAGGAAAAGGAGATGAAATTGAGAGGTCTTGCATTTTACAGTTGATGTGAGCTTTTCATCGAGTCTCTTGGAGTTGGGCCAAAGATGAACCATGAAATTCTCCAGCAGGGCAGGCTCAGCTATTTCATCTGCTCTGACGGAGAAATCGTTCTCATCTGCAATGCTTCTGCTGCGGAAGCTCACAAAGCTTCCCTGTTGGAAAAGAGCTAGGAGTGTTACTGTGTAATTAGCTGAAACACTTTAATCCTCTTGGTAGACTACCTGCAAGTATGCCTTCAAGCAAGGTACGTGTTGAACTTCAGCTAGGCGTAGATGTTTGGGAAAATTAAGAAGATAAACCAAGTATGATAGATTGCCCTAATATGCAGAAACTGGATCCCTTCCTGCCCTTCCCCTCCAGACCTCAGTTTGACTCTCACTGTTTAAATTATGGTGTGGTCTTACAGACTTACTTGAATTTACACCACCACGATTGTAAGTGCTTTAATGGGCACCACTCGTGACTCACTGCTGCAACAGAGATCATCCTCCCGCCACCCGCTACAAGTGCTCTCTTTCTTTTTGGAGAGCTTCTTGACGACTGTTCAGATTTCAGTGGGAAACTACAGTGCTACAGTAGCTTCTACTTAATTTCCATAGGAGCTACTTACTGATGCTAATTTCACGCTTGATAAATACAGTCCCTTGTTGCCTAGGCAACACGTTACGGCACAAATATTCATTACTGCGCTACTGGTTAATGAGTCTCTAGTGTTCTAAAAAAATTACAGCCAGAATTAAGTGGGTTTATTACTTTAATCTTAAGTCACCCCGAACCTAAAAGACCAATCTGCGAAATGTTTCCAGTTGGAAGTGGTGCCGGAGTGCGGTAGTGACAGAGTAACCAGAAGAACTCGCAGAAGCGTTTGGTACAGCCCTGCCGGGATAAATCCACACATCCACCTTGATTGTTCCTTTAAAGGTCTGCTGTTTTATGAGGATGACTTTGAGCAGAGAATATTTCCAAGTTTACAACTGAGATATCAAGAAATAAACTTCTTGTATTAGTAATCTTTCTTAGTCTTGTCTAGCTTGGCCAAGCGAGCCTGACAGTCTCTAAACAGTGTCAGAGTCAAGTTTTAGTGTGCTGACAGAGCTTTGCATCCTGTCATTCCCAATTTTTTTGTAAAACGAATGAGGACATATTTGATTTGATGTCTTGAGGCAACAGTAATATTTTCCGATATTAACATGTCAAGCAACCTCTTGCCAGTGGCTGGTTTTGCACCAGGTTCTCAGTTTCTTTTTTTTGGTAGAAGATCTCATTTGTAAAGATTTATTCAACTTGATTCAGTTCACATATAATGAAGGCAAGAATTCCTTGGTGCTCGGCTGTTGACCTTTTCTTTGGTGACTCAGCATGGGGAACTCGACACTTCCCTGCCGGGCAGAGACCATTGTTAACTTCTATTCCATTATTATTATTTTTCATTTAAAAGCTAATTTACTCTTTTGCCTTCAATTACTGTCATATGCATTATTCCAGCTGTTAAGTAATATGAAAGTTTGTCTTTGGCAGACTGCACATGTCGTCTTGCCTTGGGAAATCAAAAGGGAAGATTACATAACAGCTGACAGTAAATTTGGCTCCAGAATGTTATTAAACTAATGAACGTTGAGTTTTCTTTCCCAGTCACAATATTCTTGAGTGCAAAACTAAAAACTCTTTTTACATGAAACCTAAAGTGCATGTAAGTGAATTGCAGAACTTCAGCGGCTTTCTGATCCTACACTGTTAAACAGAACATACTCCTTGGTTTAAAAAAATTGGAAATACAATCCAGAAATGCTAAAGTCAGTTGTCCCTAAGTGAATTTGGAAAAACGTAATTACGTTAATTTTGTCTGTCTCTAGATTTACTGTTACAGTTCCCTAAATTTGATGTCGGTTGGTATTCATCCTCTGAAGGAATCCCAGACTGCCTATCTTGAATGCAGGAAAACATTGTCTGCCTTCATTTGTAAAAAGCTTTAAAGACAACAAAACAAAAATCCAAAACAAACAAAAAACTGAAACAAACAAAACCCCACCAAACTTCTTGGAATTTGATTTTTTTTAAAACCAATTTTGTTACTGTTGAAGGCTGAAGAACTCTAGGACATAAAACACCTAAGAAGAAGAAAGGCCAAATGCGTATTTCAGCTGTTTTTTTATTACATCCTTTTAAAAACTCCAAAAGGCCTTCTTCCTTCTATCTAGTCTAAACCTACACTTTTCCAGCTTCCACCCATTACCCCTCATCCTGTCACTACAGGCCCTTGAAAAAATTCCCAGCCTTCTCGTAGGCTCCCTTCAGGTACTGGAAGGCCCTATAAGGTCTGCCTTGAGCCTTCTCTTTTCCAGGCTGAACAAGCCTAACTCTCT
>NW_009697504.1:18707-91125 GCF_000703405.1 Apaloderma vittatum | reverse complement strand
GTAGGGTTGCAGAATCCCCTCTCTTGCCCTGCCGGTCACACATCTCTTGATGCATCCCAGAATGTGGTTGGCTTTCTGGGCTTCAAGCGCACACTGTTAGCTCGTGTTGATCTTATCACTCACCAACACGCCCAAATCCTTCTCCCCAGGACTGCTCTCAATCCACTCATTGCCCAGCCTGTATCTGTGCTTGGGATTGCCTCGAACCAGGTGCAGAACCTTACACTTGGCCTTGTTAAACTTCATGAGCTTGGCCTGGGCCCACCTCTCAAGCCTGTCAAGGTCCCTCTGGATGGCATCCCTTCCCTCCAGCATGTTGACCGCACCATGCAACTTTGTATTGTCAGCAAACTTGCTGAGGGTGCATTCAATGCCACTGTCCATGTTGCTAACAAATAATACCAGTCCCAGTACTGATCCCTGAGGGACACCGCTTGCCACTGGTCTCCACTTGGACACTGAGCCATTGACTGCAACTCTCTGAGTGCGACCTTCCAGCCAGTTCCTTATCCACCAAGTAGTCCATCCATCAAGTCTATGTCTTTCCAACTTGGAGGCCAGGGTGTCGTGTGGGACAGCATCGAAGGCCTTGCACAAGTCCAGGTAGATGGCATCAGTTGCTCTTCCCTTGTCCATTGATTCTGTTACTCAGAATCATAAAAGGCCACCAGATCAAAACCCTGTCAGGCAAGATTTTCCCTTGGTGAAGCCGTATTGGTTGCTACTAATCGTGTTGGAATTTCTGTTGCATCTTTTCTGAGAAACAGAATATTAAATCTGTTTAAAGTAATTTTTCTTTTTAAATATATTGGATCAAAATTGTTATTCTAGTGCTTAAAATAAGCCAGTTCTGAAACAAGCTGCATGCGTGATGTGAATAATAGTGATGCTATGCAAGTAGTCCATTAAACTGCCAGTTTGAGTAGTCTCTAGAGCAGATGATTTGGATCTTCCTGTCTGTGCATTTTAACAACCCTTATATGAACAGAGTAACTTTGAAGTAGGGGCCTTGTTACTTAGCTCAGACTTTAGACTTCTTTTACACAGCAGGAAAGCCTGTTTTGCAAACCTAGTCAGGATACTGGGGCAGGTGAGATGCTTAAGACTGTTATGTACTTCTATGTGTAATGGCTAATGTGGGCCACATATCAAGGGTAGATGATGGAAAGCACCAAATGAAAAAATGACATTAAGCATAGCCAGATTTGTTAAAAATAAATGGACATTTTAATGGATCGATTAGTGTTGTAAGCCCCCTGCAGAAGTGGAGCCTGTATACAAGTCACAACCATATTAAGCAGCAGTGTATTCTTTCTTCAATTATAGGGTTATTTCCTTAGAAGCATGCCATTTTTTCCTCTGAAAGCTGTGGCAAACTCTTGAGGGTTCCTGTGATGGTTCCTGCTTGTTGATCTAATGGTGCCTTCAAATTTGAATTGAGTCTCTTTCAGCAGAACTTGTCCCCCTTCCTGCTTCTCCATCAAGAAACATTTGTTTTGTGCAGGATCAAGGCAAGTGACTAATGTTCCCTCAGAATCTATTCAGAATCTGCTTAAAATTAAGAGCAAAATAAGCAGCACATGCTCCTTTGGATAACTTGGTGCTTGCAATCTTGTGTTAGTGCTGCAAGTAGTACAGGCAGAGTGGGACAGCCTGGGAACTGAAATTACGAGTCAAAAATAGATATGGTTCTATTTACTCAGTATTTAAACCTGTAGGCAGATTAGATTTACTAGTTCTGCTTGCATAGCCTACCCTGCTCAGTACTCAGAGGAAAAAAGCATGTTAACACTCATATAAAATACTTCAGTCTGAACATGGTGTTCAAGGTGCTAACCAAGTGTACAAAAATGTTTTGTTAAATGTTCAGGCCCACTGCCTCAGGGAAAACTATTCCGAGTGTACTAAAGCAAGATGGGAAGCTGTGATGAGGGAGAGGTGAAGAGTTGGCTGGCTGAGCGCTGGCACGAAGAAGGCTGGGGCAAGATCCTCAGTTGCAGAGCCTTCTGAAGGAGCAGAATTCCTTCATGGTACCCACGTCACAAGGATGCTGTATTTTCCTAGGAAAGTCTCTACATTGCAGATACATTCTGGGGAATATCAGTAAGAAGCAAGACATACCAGTCCCTCAGTGTTGCCCCCTGACCGTTACTGTGAAGAGTATGCTGGGCTAGGTGGACCTCTTTCAATTTGACTGTTCTCTGAGGGAGCTCTTAGTGGAGTATCAAGACTCAGGCCGTGGTTCCCTGAATGATCAAAATTTTAAGGCAAGGTGAGGTGGTCCTGCCAGAGCCCTGCCTTGTCCCTAAAGGGCTTTGTGTTGTCCATTCTCAACCCTCCATGAGTAAGTTCAAGATACTGAACACAGAGTAAGCTGTTTGCTTATTTCTGGGTTAGTTTTCTGCAAATCAGGTGTCCTGAGCCAGGAGAGAAGCTAGAAGATAACCAGAATGGGGAACTTAAGGACAGAGATGTCAGTGACTTAGTGTCAACAGCATCTGATAAAGGCACGGGAAGGACCAGCGCTGTGCTGCTGCTTTGTGTGATAGCTCACAGCCCTTCTGTCAATGTGTACGTTACCCCTTTGATAGACGGACTAGAATGATGTTGTAAGTAGCTTATATCAAGTCTGAACCATGACCAGGCTCCCAGTAAGTTCCCAGCACAATGTTATATTAACCTTTTTTTTTTTAAAAAAAAAAATTTCTTTTTAACTAACTCGATTCCAGCCAGATGTCTGCACATCTGTACACTTCTTGGTGTGCTTTACTTGTGGGGATTTCGTGACATCGAATTGATGTGTGTGCTGTCACACCTGCTTCATAAGAGGAAGCTGCCACAGCTTCTAACCTGAAGCTGAGCTCCTACTGTCTCTGAGAGAGCCTGTTGCTGCTCTTTACACTGTGTTTTGGATGATGTGGGAGCACCCCAACAGGACAAGTCTCATACTGGGTGTAATTATTGATGCCCTACCTTTTTATTGATGCTTCCTACTTTTATTCTTTGATTGTTGATATCCTTTCTCTCCTTTCCTTATCTACCATTGAAAGTAAAAGATGCCTTCAGCCATTTTCAGCTTGTTAGTTAAGTGCAGCTGGCAGAAAACCTGGTGGTTTGGACAGAGGTGGCTTTGCTGTCATTGCTGCAGCCGGCACGGCTGTACCCTGCTTCAGGAGCTCTTGGTCTGCATCTGACATGCGTGGAGCATAAAGAGCTCAGTCTGGATGACGAGTGAGATAAAACCCTCTGCTCGTGTTAAACTGTTCCTCTTGCTTGTTCCTCATGAACTTTCGATGGCTCTAATTGTGTGACCTGCGTGATGGCCATGTTCTGTTGCAACTGTGACAGTTTTTGTTGAAAAAACCCCAGTTGTTCTTAAGATGGAAGTCTATGTTTATTTTCTGTCAGCAGCTAAGGCTATATTATATTCTGTTCCCACTTAAAGAACAGTGAAAGCTCAAATGATTCAAAGGGGGTTTTGCCTTTTAAGTAGCACTATTCTGTCTCCAAGCTTTAGATTCCCATTTCTAGGAAGGATGCTTGTTGTAACATGTATTTCTAATACCTGCCTGATTTAAGAATGTGTGCTTATCATCTGTAGCGACATAGACTATTTGCTGGGATTTTTTGGGTTTTGTTATTTATTTTTTTTTACATTAGAATAAGCTGAAATCACATTTCCCAGCCTTACTGGTAAGGATTTTCAAAACCAGGATGAAGCAGTAATGAGGGAGCTCAGGAGATCAGAGGTCTTCAGAAAAAGAAGAGCAGGGTGTGTGTATCGTAGCAGATCCCCACTATGCCTTCTACGTCCAGGCACCTGTGGCTACAGATTTCCCTGAAGCAGAAGCAGCATCCTTGTATTCAGCAGCCTTCAGCTGACTTCTTTCCCTTCAATCCATCCAGTTTATTCTTTTAACTCATTTATTTTTATCATCCATGGTACCCTGTGCCAAGATATTCTCATCTTTAGCTTCAGTGCATGTGGCTGCTTACCTTTGTTTTTGACCTTGCTATTGGTTCATATTCCTGATCATCTCTGTTGGAAAAAAGCATGACCAATGCTTTATTTGCTACTTTTTCCATGTTGCTGGCTTTTATAGACCTGCAGAAGCCAGCACAAATTTGGAAGTGCTTGTTCATTCAAACTGCTTATCCTGATGGCAGTGCGAGCATATGATCAGTGGGAAACTGAACCAGCAAAACTGTGACTCACCAGCTGACCACAGGAGTTGGCTGCTTCTGTCGGGTTCTTGTTCCCTGTTCTTACCTAGTTGTTTGAATTTTATTTTATTTTTTGTTCTCACTATATTAGGTTGTAGTGTGAAGCCAGTTTAACAGTGCAGAACAAGACTGTGTCTGGGACAGAATAAGGAAAAGGGTATGATGGAGGCTTGAAGCTGCAGAGGAAGCTTTAAATGGCAGACTTGTACTCTGCAATAACCATACCAGAGGACTGAC
Source organism: Apaloderma vittatum (assembly GCF_000703405.1). Taxonomy (NCBI): domain Eukaryota; kingdom Metazoa; phylum Chordata; class Aves; order Trogoniformes; family Trogonidae; genus Apaloderma; species Apaloderma vittatum. The sequence continues at coordinate 86,664 of NW_009697504.1, read as the reverse complement.
ATGTCAATATATATATATTTTTTTTTCCCTAAGGCAGGCAATAAAAGGCTTAAGTGTCATCCATGAAGATTCAGGCTACATATTAGGGGAAAGTAATGATAGAGCAGTGGAATAGGTTAATTAAGGAAGTTTTGGGTGGCACTGGGAAATGAGGACACTCAAGAGATGAGAGCAATGAGAAGATGGATATGGTATCAGGTTTGCCTGATTAGATCATTTCTCTGCCGTTGTATACCTCCAGTAGAAGCAGACATTAAAGGGGTAGGATTTTTTTCATAACAGGTCCCTTCTGTTTGTCAGTGAAGGATATTTTCCCCTGGTGAGGAATTTCCCCTGGAAACTGTATGTCTCTGTTATCAGAAATACAATAAACAAGGTTTGTTAACACTCTAATAGAAGGTAGGAAGGCTGTTACATAGTTCAGAGAGCAAGAGTGCAGTTTACCTGATGATGCTCTGGTTAGATCAGCTTGGTGCTTTGCATCACAAATGTTGTTTCTGTAACTATAATTACAACGTGCTTTATTTTAAAAATGCCAGAGAAAATAGGACTGCTTTTAGAAAAACATTTAGTAAGACAGGATTTGGAGGTAACCTAAAGTGGCAGAGCTGTACTGGCTCAAGGCAGGTTCAGCCTGCAGCTTGTGTAGTACCTCCTTCTTTACACTTCTGTACTGGCCAGCTAGATTCGCTTGTTAATCTGTGCTATTACTACTGAATATGGGAAAAAAGTGGTGTTTTAGAAATAATTCTAGGCTGTGCTTTAAACAAATATCTGAATATAAGTAGTTTCTGTATCTTAGGTAAATGGTGCCCATTGTTGTACTGATTCAGTCCACAACTTCAGTTACACAACTGCTCTGGCTTGTCTGGCTGAATTCCTCCTCACCTCCCTCACTAAATTAACATTTCTTTTCTGAAAAAATAAGTAGTGTTTTCCTTTTTACTCATTTCCTTCTCCCTCCTCTTTTCTGTGTCTTTTAATATCAGTGTTAGTTAATCGTGTACATTAATTTAAAAATTCTTCTGCCTTCTTAGCATGATTTCTTTTCATTGTATTCCTGGAGGACTTCATTATTTGTCTTAAAACATGTAGACCGTGGACATAAGACCATAGTTGAAGAGAGTATGACACAACCTATAACAAGGTTTAGCTATATGTTGTTTGACAGAAGATGGGATATTTTTATCCTAGCAGTTACAGAGAGAGATGAGTTGTCTTTCCTTGGGCTAATCTTAAAAAAACCAAAATACAGGAAAGCCCAGTGCAGAGATTTTCATGACTGCCTCGGGCCTAAAGCTAGCACACCCACTCTACTTGTGTTAATCTGCTGCTGTACTTAGGCTAATAAGCTGCAGGGTCTTGAAGATCTGTCCTGGGCTGAGTTATCTCTGTACTGTAGCCTGTTTTCTGCTTTAGATGTGCTCATCACACGTGCCTGATGGATGTTTCCAGTCTGCATATAGGATCTGTGACTGGGAGCACAATGCTGTAGTGTGGCTGGAAGCAAGTGGTGGTGATGATTTCCTTTCATCCCTTTCCCCCAAGACTTTGTGTCCCCATGTGGTTTTCTGCAAGTTTAATAATTTATGATTGTTTTCACCTCTGAAGGACCTTCCTCTGCTTCCTTTCTTGAAGAGCAGGGAATAAACTTTCTGTGGGTGTTACAGGTGTATTTGTCTCTTGTTTTTCCTGGCACCATCATACATTTTTCAGGGCAATGTTGATAGCTTTGAAACCAAAGCAAGCTCTCACTAACTATTTCTACTGTGTATTTTTACCTGGGCTGTGTTATAGTCAGGGCAACCCACATGGTGTCTCCTCTTTCTGTCTGGAAATATCGTTGTGGTGAAAGCTGACACTGACTGTTTTATCTAGGTTTTCTGAAGAAACAGTAGCCTAGGCCTATCAATTCTGGATGTCTGCAGATATTTTTTATTTTTTAATTTTTAAAAAAACAGTTATACTACTCTTTATGCTTTTATTGCTTATCTTCCCTGGCTTTGTCTCTGAATGATATGAGTGATCTCAGGGTACTTTGACCTCTGTTAAGCAACCTTTGCCTTCTCTGCGAATTTTAAATGTGTTTTGTAGTAATTCCACAGTCAGGATGTTATTCCATCCTCTGGCAACTACTGCAACATTAAATATGTAAACTTCTTTTAGTGTCAGGGAAACATAGGCACTGGAAGCAGAACAGAGAGGTCTCAGATGCGTGCAAGAGAAAGATGATGCTCGGTCTCTACGCAAGATAGGTTATGTTTCAGTGGGAAAACTTAACTTGGACCAGGTAAGTTCTGTTATCCCTTGAGTTATTGCTGAGGCACCATCAGACCACAGTACCTTTCCAGGTGAGCGTTGTTGTTCTCAGGCAGTTGAGAGCTCCCCTGATTTGACATGTGTACTTGTTCTGCTGCTGCTGGGTTTACTACCGGGCGTCTGAGAGCTGTACTACTGGGATTGATGAAGTTAAGTCACCTTTGAGGTCACCTTTGCCTGGGTTGGTTACCCTAGAATAAGGTCTCATGCTCTAAAGGTACAGTACTCAGGGTAATGACCTACCTTGGCTCCCCAGGCTACAGTCTCAGTGGTCTGTGGAGCGGGCAGTAATATTTGACACCATAGATGTGAGGAAGACTTTTGGAGCAATGGTTATCAACATCAGGGATGGTGGAGGGCCAGTAAGATTGAAGACATAAGAAGAGAGAGCAAACAGGCAAAGATGAGGACACGGTGTTCAATTAAGGTAGAAGCAAAACTGTGGAGCTGTCTGAATGCTGCTGCCTTCTGCCTGTCTCTGCTTGGCTGGGAGGAGGGAAGGTGCCAGGACTGCCTACTGTCTTGTATGGAGATGTCAGGTGGTCTCGCTTGTCCCAGTCAGAGCTCCATGATAGCTGGAGGGAGGTGCATAGCGAGCCTTCTTCCCTCCCACACACCAGTGCAGGGATACCTGTGCATATGGCCTGTCTGGGCTAAACATGCAGTGCAAGGAACACCTTTCAGCGTCAGCACGTCGCTGCATTCCTCATTTCGCATGCAGAGCTGTGTATATATAACTAAATTAGCCTCTGAGCCTGAGGTGGGATCTAGCCTGGCCTCCCTGTGCCGCGAATCTTGCACACGGGATGTTTTGGTGAGAATACGAGGTTTGAAAGATGTCTGGAGCAGACCAGCTTTAGGGACTAGCTTTGCAAAAAAAAAATAAAAAAAAAAATAGATTGGACTATGACCAAACTCCTCATTCTGGTCATTCCATTTCCAGGAGAAATAGGTTAGACGTAGGCTGATGAATGCATGCCTTGTGTGGTTCCTCCTCTGCAGAGAGGAACTTCGTTTGAGGGGGAGGATGTGGGATTGCTGGAGCCTGTTAACTTTCTGGGGGGAGGATCTGACCCCATTGCTAGCTCATCATGGGAAAAAAAATCTCTAGCAAATTTACTGTTCCTCTGGAAGGAATTTGGATTTGCTTTGCTGTCTAGAGCTGTGCTGGGGTTGTGGCTCTGCCTCACTTCTGCCAAATAAGCTCAGGATAAGTAGCGAACTCTGGAGCAGAAACCTGCCTGCCTGAGCTGCAGCAGTACCTGCACTTCTTGAATTTTACTTTTAATATCAGATTGCTTTTTGCAGCCTTTCCCTTTTGGGAGTCCTGTTCCCACTTCTATCCTGCTTTACTCTTCCTACAGCTTTTGTTTTTCCCTAGCTTACTAATTCTCTAACCATTCCCTTTAATGTGCTCCTGTTTGGTGTTTTACAGTTGGCCATTGCCTTGCTTCTGTCTTGTTAACCTTTTCTTTTCTGTATCTCACCTGTGCCATCCAGTACTGATATGTATTACAGGCAGAAAAACACATGCTCTGAAGCTGTAACTGTGGAGATTAAAAAACTGAGACCTTTAGTGATCAATGAATTTGAAGTGTCGACAACTGACGCTGTCTGCAAGTTTACTGCCTGTTGTGTTTCTCCTAGTACTTTTGCTGTTTCTTCCTCCTCCAACTACCTTTTCTTTCCCTCATTATACAGAAATTAGAAAGTTTTGAGGATGAGGACTTCATCTTCTTTGTCTAGTAATTAGTGTGATGGGCAGGTCTGAGAAGTCTCTTGGATTGCGCGCAGTGCTCTAATTTGCTCTACCTCATGTCCTGCTAATGTAACAACTAGGTGGGTATACCCCCATGTTTCTGATCTGTGACACCCCCTTCACCTTCTCTCTGCCCAGTGCAGCTGGGGAGAAGTCCTGCGGCATCTGTTGTGTGGCCAACTGCACGGAAATCTAGCTCTGTGGAGGAGAAAAAACTGGAGATCATAGAAGGATCACAGTTCTAGGTTAGGGGCTGCAGGCATGTTCTACAGCAAAGGAATTTAACATTAATGACTAGAAATCCCTATAGTGTATAATTTCTCCTATAATAGCTTTTGGTAGCTCTAGCTCTTGATGAGTACCATCTTTTGACAGCTGCTGTTTTCATATAGAAAGCCTGGTGTTGTGTATTCAAGAAAGAAGCGTCTCCCACTGTGAACTTTCTTCTGGTTTGGATCGTCTGAACCACCCAGGATTTGTGTGTGCAAAACCTCCACAGGGGTTTATGCTACCTGCGAGTGATCTTACTTGTGCTGGAGAAGCACAGGACACCTTGGGAGGTGGAAGAAGCAGCCCAGCTGTTTTGGGAGGCTGCTCGCTCCTCTTCCCCCTGCCTCGGTGACGCTGCAGTTAGCTACAGAGTATGTACTGACACAGAACCAAAAACTTTTTTCCCTTGCTGCTATGTTAATCCGCTGTAAGTTGGGGCTGCAAACCACAGCCCCTGCTCTGATTTGTTCGGTGTGCAGCTTTCAGGGAGGGAGAGCTGAAAGAGAAATAAACCTGGTGTTACGGTGGGAAGAGGGGTGGAAAGAAATTCCTGTGCTTCCTGTTGCCTTAAGCTTTGTGGCTGTCTGGGCTGGACCTGCAATCCACCGAGTGCAAATGTTCCCAATCTGCTGAATCCCTTCTGGAGGGGAGCAAAAGAGGAGATGGCTTCTTTCCGTGGTGAACAGGTACCTGTGGTGCGGGAGTGCTGCTGTGACCCGAGCAGTGCCTGTCCGGCTGCCTGTGGGAAAGGAGGCTGGCATTGGAGTCACTTTATTGAAAATAAGAGTTTGGGTTTTTATAAATATCAGTTGTCTGGTAGTTTTCAAGTAAATACTTTCTATAGAATTGTGGTTGTTAGCTGAGAAAGGTTGGAATGGACTCCCGAGTCTCTTCTCTAAGCATCCTGGCCTGGAGTTAGTTAAGTGATTTTGGTGCTGCAGTTTCCAAATTGCAAAGCAGGATTTATCTTCACTGTCAAGGGCTCTCTATTTTATTGGGTGCCATTTGTTTTTGCCATACAAAACCAAATAACTGTTCATTCTGAACGAGATACAGGAAATAAACAGCACAGATAGAGGCATGATCAGGTCTTGGACTAGCTGAAAAGGAAAAAAAAAAATTTAAATGTGATAGAGATGCAATCTCAAAAACCTTTTTTTAAAAAAAAAAAGAAAAATCCCACTCACTGTTGACTTAGTATACCTGACCAAACACTGCTGATCAGAGAGTGAAAATGCAGGGTATCTGAAGGACTTACTGAAGTCATGAGGTCCAGGCTCGCTGCTCTGTGATCCCTGTGCTCAGGCATGCTGGGAGCCAAATCTGGACCCCTTTCCCTGTAGGGCAGATGTTGCACTCTATGGAGTCCTGATGCTGAGATTTGGCATGCAGGGAGGGATGGGAGCACAGGCCAGGGCTTGTATGTTTTGTTTAACATCAAAATAGGCATTTGAATGAGAGTGTAGAAGTGTCTTGAGAAGTCATGGAGGGCCATCAGTATCAGCTGTGTGGGATGTGGAGAGCATTGTGCTCAAGGCTTCATCTGGTGAATACCCAAATGAAACTGCCATTGTCCACCTCCCTGGAATAAATAATTGATGTGAGCAGCACCTTATATACTTTGAGGTTAGCAGTTTCCATTTCTCTGTGGTGTTTCCATTACTCTGTGGAGTAGCTGTCCTGTGAGAGTCTAACTGCACAATGTGATAATGTGTCATATTTTTAATTCCTACCTCATTAGGCTTGCTATGTGCAAAGAGGTATGTTTGAGTGGTCTACGTCCTTTCCTGGATGTGGTGGGCTCTGTGATTGTGCCCAGGGCTGGATTTGGCTGGCCTGTGGAGGGACAGCGCAGCTGTGTGCTTGTTCTCCTGCTGTGGTAACAGGAGCCTGTGCTACAGGAGGAGGTGCTGATGTGGAGACTTCAGTCCTGCAGTCCTCAAGCTCTGTGAACCTTGTTCCTAATTATACCCTGAAAACCATAATGTGAAAAGGCTATGTAATCCACCTGTTTTGTCCTGGTCTGTGCCTTATAGACTGAAGCAAAGGCACTGGTTCATGGGAAATGTTCAGAAAATGAGAGGCAATCTCTGCATCTAGGTTATGACCCTGTCTTACATAGTTTTGGGGAAGATGCTTATACTTAATGTCTCTGGTTCTTTCTCTGAGCTTTCAGCAAGCGCAATATTGGAGGCACCTTTAACACTTAAGATAAACCCTTGACTTAGGGGAAAAAGCCCGCATGCTACTTGCATTTTCTGATATTTCTCAGCAATAACTACATTAAAGGCTTTGGGCTGCCAGTCTTTAGAGCACAGAGCAGCCCCAAACTGCCTCCTTTGGCCTCGGTGATTCATGCAGATGCAACAGTTCTGCCAGTTCCTGAAATTTCAAACTCTGTTGATGTCCTTAGAAAGGCCCTTAGGTCAGTGGTCACCCACCTGGTCCACTAGCCAGATGAAAGTTGGTTGCATTAAGAAGGGGGTTTGTTGATGAAAGGTCAGCAGCAGACCAAGTGTGTTTCTTGAAAATGTGTTTTATACCTGTTCTGTTAGTATTCCATCTTCTTAGCCTTCTCAGGACACTGCAGCTCAGGCCGAAAAAGCACAGTGTTCCAGAAAAATTAAGGAAATTGGGCAATGCAGAATGCTGGTATATGTGACTGTCCCTCTGGAGATCTTTTTGATCACCTTACAGAGATAGGATTTTTTTTTTTTTTTTAAATCAGCTTTATTTCTCTGTAAATACTCAGACTTTTTTTTTCCATTTGTTTTCTGCCAGTCTACTTGTAAAAATACTGGCAGCTATTCTGAAGGATCCTGTGTGTTCTACTCCAGGTAGTCTGAGGCTTTCAGGTATCTTGATGAATATTTATAGTTAGAGAATTGAAGGAAATTTAGTATGTGGAATGGCCATGGAAATGAGTCCACAGTCTGACAACTAGTGACTCATTAGAGAGGGAACAAAGAGCAAGCAACTGTCTGTAGGCCTGGGTGGCATCCCAAAAAGATGCTAAACCTTTCCTGTTCAGGAAAGGGGTGGTAGCAGTGGGAGTGATGTATATTGGCGTGTATATTGGCATGTGATAACAAAGGGATTTTGATAAGGGCTGGAGGAACAGCCTGAAGGTGTTCTGGGTAGCTATTTTGGCTCGTAGCTTTTTGCTGGTTCACTGATCGCTCACTCTTCTGCCCCATCTCACAAACAAGTTCTTACATTTGTAAAATATTTTTACATCCTTACATAGATGCCTTCCTACTGTTTCTTCACCTTTTGGAGTTTGTCTTACGCACCTACTGCCATGCTGTAACACAGGGTTATTTTGGATAGCTTGTAACTCTAGATGGTACATTTTCACCTCTTCCTTCAGTGACTGAAGCAAATTTTCCTGAATGCTACCCTGTTTTTATGTTTTGACCCTCATCCCTCTAGGAATCTTTAAATGTGTGGGCCAAAAAAATTGCACAAGACCAACTATCCATGACCTACTCCTAACAGCTTTTGTAATTTTCTTGTATGGACAGCTTCCCCTTTCAAGAACAGCCTGTTCTGGTTAGTTTTGACAGGTTGGAGGCAACAAACTCGCTGTTCGGGGAGGTCCCCTGCTAGGATGGGGCTGTTTGCTAGGGAACAGCCCAGCTGGGCCACTGAGCTGTGACACGGGCTCTGCAGGCAGGAGTCAGCAGTGTTGGTTTAATGGTGTTAGAGATCACTGTCCTTTACCGAGTATCTCATACCGCTTCTGGCTGTTGAATCTTTCAGGAGGAGGATGAAGCCCGTTCCACTCTGAAGGGCTAATGCGTTTGAGCTGTCAATAGTAAATTCTGGGGATTAGTGGATGGGTTTAATCCCACTACTCAGCCCAATCACCTCTAATCTTATTACAGTGCTCAGCTGATTAAAATGAGTGGTGATTCTGGTGGGGATACAGGTTTCTCTAGCCCATTTGCAGGTCTTCACGGCCACAACTTTGCACGCTGCCCCGTGCTCCTGCGAGGTGCTGAGCGATTCACTCCTTTGCTCTATACCTTACACAGTTGAACCTTTCAAGAACTTAGTGTGTCCGCATCACTAATAATAATATTTAATTGACTGGAACATTGCTTGGATTTAACCTTCCTACTTTCTTATAATAAAATCCTTGTTAATCAGAATAAGTTCCCGTGGTCTCTCTTGTGTGTTTAAAATCCTTAAAAACAGAAAGAGGAAATGAGCATATTTGTCATGGAGAAGAAGCTTGCTGGCAAGCAATTGGTGGCACATCCATCAGGAGAGTGTCCGAGTGCTAAATATTGCAGTGGAGGTGACAACTTGTAGCACTAAGCGTGACAATGTTCATTTGTTAGCCCAGTACAGATATCCTTTGGATATGCTGTAAGCTTCCAAACGCCCGTGTAGACTTAACGCTTTTCTATTTTCTGGTATTTCTCCCACAAGTTTGTGAATGCTATTCAGTGAAGTTCTGTGCTAAGATAAGTTGTTATTGGTACATTGAATAGACAGAAAAACATGGGTCTGGAGAAGAGGAGACTTGCCTGGGATGAGAATGAGTTGGATGTAAACTGGGAGCAGACATGGGTCCCCTGACTCCTGTCATTTGTTCTAATTGCTGAACCATCCCCTCTTCATTTTTTCTGTTTGCATGTATGAACCCAGCTCTGAGTCACTTTGATCTTGTAGAGCTCATCTGTTTGAGAATTTTAACTGTAACTGATACCCCCCCACTTCATTTCCAGAAAAGTTCATGGAATTACACATTCTGGTCTTTGTGGTGGAGCTGTGCTTTCTGCAAGCTGCCTGGCTGCTGGGAGTTTAGTTCCATGTCCCACCCTTCTGGGAGAGTCAGAGTTCCAAGTCAAGGTTCTTTGGGGCTGTGGAGGAGCTCAATTATCTGTTTTGTAGTGATCATCCCTTTTGATGCAGGGAAAAAAAATCAACAAAAAATCCCTGAAAATCTCCCAAGGGTCTACCATATTTCAGTATTGGATATTATGCCATTGCCATTGTATCCATGGAACGCTCTGCCAAATTTTATCCCCACGAAGACTGTTCAGTCTTAAGAGTAGAAGTTAACAGAACAGATATTAAATGCACTTTCAGGATGGGCAGGGCTAAAATTGAACCTTTTCTGTCCTTCCTTTTCACGAAGAGGAACCCAGCTTTCTCTGAGTGGTCAGACAAGAAGACATATGCCCCATTCCTTGAAACCTCTGCTGAAGAGAGACTGAGGGTGTTGAATGCCGTCTTCTCATCTTCCACTCGAAATCAAATGTTTTCAGTGTTGTACATCACTACTACCGCCTTCACATCACTTTTGCCTGTTACCCCGTTCCCTTTAAGGCTGGGCTGTCTGTACGTCAGTCTGTGGGGAGCCGTGCCTAATGTCCTCTTCCTGGAGGTGTTTAAGGCCAGGTTGGATGAGGTGTTGAGCAACCTTGTCTTGTGTAAAGGTGTCCCTGCCCATGGTCTTTAAGGTCCCTTCCAATCCAAGCTATTCTATGCCTAATGTCCCTTCTGCACCAGAGTTGAATGAGGCATGTCTCATGAATGAGGTTTTGGGGTTTTGTGGTTTTTTTTTAACCTTTAACCTTTCTCAGTCCATATGGACGTTGAATCATGTCAGTCACTTTGTGTGCCCAGCAGTTGTATCCATCTATGTGTCTGTGTGCACACGTGGTGCATGATCTTGTGTGTATACTAAGTATGTTTATATGAAGATTTAAAGGTTTCTTTAGTAACTTAAAAATTAATTCAATGCAAGAGTTATCACTGTCCTATGTCTCGCATAGCTTAAATCACCCAGGCCTTGAGGAGCAAGTAGTTTTCTTCAGGCTGATAAAGACAAATCAGTCTTCCAGTGAGGTAACTAACTCATACCTTTCTCTGTGCAGTGACAGCATTGTGGAGAAGCTTCTCATGAAGTATGTTTTAGGGCACTGCAATCAAAATTATGATAGGCAGATGTAAAAGTGATCCCTCCCATACATCTAAGATGTGTTTCAGCTTGGATTTCTCAATTCCAAGGAGATACCTGTTGCAAGCATTAGAGGAACATCCTGGGCAACTTTACAATTTCCCTTGTACTGTAGAAGATTATATTAATCAAAGGATTTGGTGCCAGAACTGAACTGTTTGCCAAGTGCTAATTGCTGGGCACTTTGGAGCGGTGGTCACAGTGAGCTGTGGCCCACTGGTGTTTCACCATTGTTTCTCTTGCAGGCTGACGTAAAATTAACCAAGGGAGTGAGAATGAGGGCAGCATACTTGGGAGAGAATGGGGAATTATGCAAAAAACTGGCAGATTTTCTAGAGAAGAGGGATCAAACTAAGGAGCTTTACCAACATGCAGCAGTGTCGGGGTTGCTGACCTCTGCCAAGATATATGCCAAGTCTGTGGCTGGCTGGCTGGCTGCCTGTGGTATTGTTCTGATGGATTTTTCTATATAAAGCACTTTTTTATTAAAGAATGTTTGTATTGCATTCAGAGCAGACTGATCTATTATTAATAAAATTTGAAACTCAAATCTTTCGTGTTGTACTTAAGTAGGATTTTTGACTGTGATCCAGCAATTCAAATGGTGGTATCTGTTTTAATGAGACCTACACTCATTAAATAGTCCACGTATTTTGCTGAAGTTTTAAAGTAATCAATTGAATTTGTAGACTGGCTGAGTGCTCAGAAACAGAATTTGTTTGAAGGGGTAAAGCAACTCTTGATGACCATAGTATCATAGGTAGTTACATAAATGAATACAGTCTGTTTGAATTTCTGAATTTTAATGGCCAAATGAAGTCAAGTTGGGAATTCAAAGAGCAGGGAAAAAAAGCAAAGTAAGTCCATCCATGAATAAAAGAGCAGGAGTGAGATAATGACATCTGCTAATTCCAGGAGCTGATTATTATATACTTCACACAAGTTCACTTCCTTCCCTGCAGACAAAACCTCCTCCTTCATGGAACAGTTTTAAAATGCAAATTGTGTATAGGAGAGCTTAAACATTTAAAAACTATTTATGTGATATAGTTAAAACACGAGTTATTGAAATATTGTCTTTTGCATGTAAATTCAAGTCTACTTTGTTTCTAGTTTGATCAAAATGTATGTGTGTTTAAAAAACAACCAGAAAACACAACAAAGATCAACACGTAACACCATTTCATGACACAAGAAGAAATCGGGAGGAGTAAAGCGTGGTTATCTTTTTCCTTAAACAGATGTGCTTTGTGTTTTGTTCTCACTGTACCAGCAGGCTCAAGTGGCAGTGTTGGGACAGGAGCCTGCCCAGGAGGCAGGGACAGGACTACTCAGCCTGGCTGTCCCTCCTGGTAAAGGTGAAACCAGAGCCAGAGGGTCTGCCAGTAGTTTTAAAGATCAATGTTTTGTTTGTTGGGGGGTTTTTGTGCCATCCAGGATGGAAGCAAATACTGTACATCTGTGGCAGAGGACCTAGTTTTCTATTGAATTAAGTTATCTATTTTTTTTTTTAGTAGTCTCAGTTCCTGGGATTTTTAATAGGAATTTTAACTCTAAATTACGTACCTCTATTTCTCCGTCTGAAGTCCAACCTGATTATAGTGGCTTATGCCTTGTGAACTGCTGAAGCCAGAAACCTCTGCTTTACAGTCTCTGAATGGAGCTCTGAAATCCCAGCTTTCAAATAATATGAAGCATTAGTCTCGAATGGTAACAATTCATAAGGTGTCTGTTAAAATCCCGATCTGCTTGAACTGTGTAGCAGAAGGGGAACAAGATGCTTTGTAACACGCCCTTATTTTAAGGTCTGACGTCTTTTTTTTAATGACCTGAAGCACTTTAAACGATCCTGAAGAGAGCACTGCTGCTTTTCTAATTGTTTGTACTGCATCTCTGAGGACACCTCTCTAGACAATCTCTTTTCTTAACTTGTTCCTCTTTGCTGTTGGACAAGCCCCTGTGGGAGGGTACGCGCAGAAACCGCAGTTTCAAACTGTGTTGTGCCTCCTTGCTGTGTGTTTTGGTTTTCAGTAAACTAGAGGAATATCGGATAGTAATTGTAGAGTATGTGATTAATATGTGTAGGACTTGTCGAGAGAGCTTCTAGCTTTTCTGACTGTAGACATCTACATTTGACACAGAGGGTACAGTATCTAGAAGATCCCAAGCCAAAAAGCCACCCTAATACTCTCAGTGGTCCCTTCCATCTGTTTCATCTCCTTTGAGGCCTTGGCTTGCAAATTTGGGGTGTCTGGGGTTAAAATAATGTGTTATAACTGAAGCCCGTGGTATCATGGTTATTCCACAGGAGTCGATGTATAAGGAGAACCCTGCTTTTCCTTAGTAGGTGTTGAGCAAATGATGCTGCTTGGTGGGAGGCCCGTAAGGACTGCAGCTTTGTTCTCCCATGTGTTGCCTGTAAGAAACCTGTAAGCTCCCTGCTTTTTATCTGCTGCCACTTCATTCAAAACCATTTTGTCCACAAAAATAAATTAATTGCCCAGAGGCAAAAGCACAAGTGCACTTACTGTTTCCTTTTCTGGTGAGACCCAAAGCAACGTGTCTGTGGGCTCAAGCCCTTTTCCTATTCCTTTTTTCGCATGCTGTCAGACCCGCAGTGCTCCGCTGGTCTTTGTAATGGAGCAGGAGTGTGTAGGGGTCAGTCCCTGTGTCCCAGCTGAGGAGCTGGGACTTCCAGCCCTGGGAACGCAGCTTCCTTAGCTGCTATAGCATGGTCCTTTGTAATCATCTCGTTAGGGTCAATGAGGGCAAGTACATGGTGGGATTTTGACAAGTAAGACTGATGTAACAAAATTCACAAATAAGTGCCCATTCATGTGGTCAGTCGTGTATACTTAACTGGACAAAAGATGTTCTGTTAGCAGGAGAAATTGGATTTTGGAATTGTAATATTGTTTCAAAACTCTTTTGCAATGTCAGGACTTCCTCCCCATTCTGATTTAGATGAAGTTGTTTTACTCCTCCCACCCTGGAATTTTTTTTACTGAAATGGCTGCATCAAAAACATTGTCTTGGATTTGTGGGGAGTGCTTATGTTGTTTCAAACATAAACCTGTACAGTGAGTCAGTACAACTTTTGTGCAAATACAGTCCCATGCTTGTATCTTATTTTTAGTGAAACAAAGGCTGGTAAATGAAAGACCCGGGAACACCTTCCATGTTTGAAGACATCACAGGAAAACATGCTGATAAAGACTGCTTACTGCTGAAAGCCTGCCTTGTAGCACCAGATTAATTTCTCACTGATATCCCTGTTTAGGTGTTTTGAAAATTCTGCAGAACTAATAACTAGGCTGTAATTCAGTGATGAACACCGTTTTTCTGTGTTGCAGAAAAATCTGTATGTCCAACCTCCAGCCATTCTGTTTAAATGTTTTATTTATCTGAAATAAATAGGGAGGGAAGCGGAACGCAACTGCTTGCATAGGTTCCCAGGAAATCTTTAATGCTCCCCAGATGTATGAAAATGATAGGTCCCATCAGTGGAATGAGAGTGCTAGCCAATAAAATAGGATTAAAGTTAATTTAAACCAGGATCCTGTAATTAGGAAATTCCTGCAAAGTTGCATGAACTTGTCATTGTAACATCTTCAGGCTACAAGCATGGTTTGACAGCCCTGCTGGGACAGAATTGGAAGTCGTTAAGCTTCACTAAAACACTTGTTTTTCTGACAGCTCAACAAATTACATCTATAAAAGGTAGCGTGTAAAGATAAATGCTCTGGACCATCCATGCCTGTTCTTGTTCTGCTTGGCACCGTTTTGTTGACCACCTGTTACATGAGCCCTGTTTGAAACTCCTTCCCCTCTGGGATGGAAGGAGGTGGAGGGCAGTGCTTTTGTGTTTCAAGGTGCCCTTTTGAATACAAGGAGACAAACTATTCAGTGAGCAAAGCCACCTGTGAGTTGGGAAAGACTGTTAGACTGTTGTCTATTTTCTTTCTCTGGAGTCAAAAGAATATAAAATGAAAAAGTCAGGAGATGCAAACATTCCTCAGCAAATCTGTTTTCATAAACCTTCTGCAGCTGGAATGAGAATGTACTCACATGGAAATCCTTTTAGCAGACATAGTGCCATTAATTTATTCATCCTCTCAATATTATTAAAAGACTTCTAACAAAGAAATAAAAAGCCCAAGGTTAATAATGATAAATGCTTCATTTAAAAAAAAGAAAAGAAACCTCAGTGTTGTAAAATTATCTTTCAGAGCTCCTGTAGAGCACCCACTGTTAAAATGAAGGTCTTAATATAGCTTTAGCAGAGCAGAAAGCATTCTGTAAGAGTGCTTTTGAGTAAGAAGATCAATGCTAACTGCATTATTGGACTTTATGAGCTGCTTGAATCTTTAAGATGTTCTGGAAGGGAAAAGCGTAATGCAAGGTTAGCTAAAATTATTTCAGAAAGTGCTGCCTTGCTGAAGTATGTTCATTACATTCCTCAGCCTCCCTTTAAAACACTTGATGCTTTACATTCTAAGGTATGCAATGACTTGCATGGGTTTCTTTTTATGGGGTGCAGGGAAGGTGTTCCGAAAGTTAAAATGTGATTTATACTAGGTTCAAGCAAGTGCATTCTGAATGTCCATACAAGGATATATCCTGTAGTGGTGCTGTCAGCTTTTGGCACAGGAGGACGGGGCTTGAGGCTGATGTGTGTAGTGAACATGCAAATAACTGCAGTGAGAATGGACTGGAGGGAAAGCAATTATAACTCCACTGAGCTCCCTCTGTCTAGACTCTTTTGGGAAAAAAAGGATGTTGTTTTCAGTCTACTTCACCTCCTGTTGGGGTAATTGACCATGACTCAAGTCTCATGCTTGTACTGTAGAGATCCTACAACCATCTGGTGTCGAGACACCTCTCTCTCGATGGCAGAAGTGACACAAGAAGCCTGCTCCAGTAGCCCTTATTTCTGTCTGCTTGGTAGTGCCAGTATCACTGTACCATGAACTGAATCAGGGAATGGAATTGGATTAAAAAAATCATCCCCTCTAATGGTTATTTTTAAGTGCGATTCATTCCCTCTGTCTCTCTACAGCCTTCTGTACCAATACAGCGACAGGTGCGTACAAAGGCAGGCGCGGGGCTGGGAGGGTGGAGAAACATCTCTACAACTCCCATACCAGCTCCTCTTGCCATGAAACCTGATGTGCAGAGCCCTTATGTCTCATTAAATGGCATAGCCTCTGCTGACACCTGTCATGGCATGATCTGTCAATTTTGAATTTTAAGTCATAAATCCTTGCTGTCAGAGCTAAAGGATGAGGGTTGTTTAGTCAGAGATAGGAGCAAACTCTTGCAGCTTCAGAAATGATGCAGCCCTGTGGGAGATAATGAAGCTGTTGGTGTGTGTCACACTGAGTCTTCGATACTGGGTCATATCACTCCTGGACATCTTGCAAGAGCTGGATTTATGCATCAGATGGTGTTGGTTCATGCACATAAGAGTTCCTTGATCTAGTCTCCTGGAAGTAATGTTTTTTTCCCCCCTTATAGCTCCTTTTTCATAGCTAACTTTCTCAAGAGGGAAACTACAGTGTAAGAGTTACCCCAGAGGTGGTTGTGAGAGTGGCTGTTACGTGCTGAGGAAGGTGGAAGAGGCAACAAGGACAGGGCATGCAGGAGTAACAGCAGATAAGTTACCCAGTGGTAATTAAATGGAGTGGGGAACATGCTGTAGTGGAGTGAGATTCTGAGAAATGTAAAACCCCTGGCAGGTAAGAACCTAAGGGCTCTACTAGCTAGAGCCATTAATGGACAGCATGTGTTAGGGAGGCTTTGTAGAACTTGTGTGAAGGAAAGGTGTGTCTTAACGAACAACAAATTATTAGTAGTAAGTGGTAGTGGGATAAAAGGGATTCCTTATATGGCTATATAACTAGTTAAAAAAACAGAGGTAAAAATGAAATTACTGATTTTCTCAATGAAGAGGAGTTATTAGTGAAGTTTCATGATTGCCTGGGCTGAGAACATTAATCAAGAGCAGTAAAACTGAGGTTCTGACAGAAGTGCAAAAGGACTTTGTGATAGTGAGTGATAAACCATCAGGTTAAATTAATTGAGGAAAGTTCTAGAGTAACCTGATGATGAGTTGTGAGGAAACTCTCACCATATGGGAGTACAGTGTGGGAACAGTAGCACCCTCCAGTGTGTGCCATTTCAGTTTCATCTGGCCTCAGTGGAGCACTGAGAAACTGAATAAATGTGGGATCTAAGCGCAACGACGTATCAGAGTTCAACACTGAAATTTTGTTCACACTGGTGAACAAAAAGCTGCACAAGAGCCAAGAGTGGCCTTCTGGGCTGCCAGCGCACAATCGCATCCTGGGCTGCATCAAAAGAAGCATGGCCAGCAAATGGAGAGAGGTGGTTGTGCCCCTCTGCTCTGCTCTGGTGAGACCTCAGCTGGAGTGCTGCGTCCAGCTCTGGAGCCCTCAACATGAGAAGGACACGGACCTGTTGGAGCGGGTCCAGAGGAGGCCACAAATATGATCAAAGTGCTGGAGCACCTCCCGTACAAGGACAGGCTGAGAGAGCTGGGGTTGTTCAGCCTGAAGGAGAGAAGGCTCCAGGGAGACCTTTTAGCAGCCTTCTGGTGCCTGAAGGGGCCTGCAGGAAAGCTGCGGAGGAACTGTTCACAAGGGTGTGTAGTGACAGGACAAGGGGCAGCGGTTTTAAGCTAGAGCAGGGTAGATTTCAATTAGATGTTAGAAAAAAGTTCTTAAAATGAGGGTGGTGAAACACTGGCACAGATTGCCCGGAGAGGTGGTGGAGGCTCCATCCCTGGAGACATTCCAGGTCAGGATGGACGGGGCTCTGAGCAGCCTGATCTAGTTGAAGTGTCCCCACTCACTGCAGGAGGGTTGGACTAGGTGACCTTTAAAGGTCCCTTCCAGCCCAACACATTCTGTGATTCCATGATTCTATTCATTTGTGACTGTGACAGCTGTAGCTGGTGATCCTGATCCAGCCTGCCTCTGTTGGATTACCAGTGTGACTATGGGGATGGAGAGATGACCTCATCTGAAGGAATTTAAAAGCTTACCTTGTTGAGTCCAGCTAAACAAAGGCTAAATATTGATACATTTATTTTCTGTAATTAATAAGAAAATTAATTTCAGGAAAAGGAGCCACGTAAGGTAAAGGACAAGAGTAGAGCAAGAAGTAGCTGGTATAAAGTGACAATGGATATATTTCTACTGGAAGTGGGGAAAGGTTCCTTTGCCATTCCAGCAGTCAGGTCTCGAATGGCGTGCCAGTCAGCCGCGGAAACAAGGTCATGGCAAGATGGTGCTTGATGGTGCTTATAAAAGGAGTTATAAAACAATTTTTCTGCAATGATTGCCATGCAATTGCCTTTCCAGTCCCAGTACTGTGTGAGAAGGTAAGATATAAGTTGTAAATAAATCAGTGTTTAGAGTGATGTTATCACCGTAGAAACTGAGAAGTAGGAAGTTAATTCTTTTTACTTAAGGGGTGACCTGCATACTCGGTTAAAAACCTCATAGATAAACACAACCTCATTAGAGCTGTGCCTGGCTGCTTATTCATTTGTGGCATTTGTGATTAAATGCTTAGGAAGACAGGGCTCATTTAGTATTCCCTGGTGGGCATTTGATTCAGGCATTATGATTTTGATTGAAAAGCAGCTGTTGACCAACGTTGAATTTAGCTGTACTGGAAAAGGAAGAGCTGATCACAAGCAGTGGGTAATTGTAGACTGAAGAAGGAGGGTGAGGTCCTAGCACTCCTACCTTCAAGGAGGAGCTGGGAAACACTCTTCTCCTTTTTATCTGCTCATAAGTTCCTAGGTAGGAGTATGCTTGCATTTTTAACTGAGGTTCAGAGTCCTGCCTAGGTGCATAGCCTGTTGTCTGTAATTACCACTTAAAACTGCCAAGATGAATGCAAGAGCCTTTTGCAGTGCTGATCACAATAATAGGTGATAAATACAACCCTGGTATTGGGTTCCTGAATTATTGTTTGCATTAACCCTGTCTAACATTACTGGATATTATGCTTGGGCAGATGAGCATCCATAGGACCATAGAATCATTAAGGTTGGAGAAGACCTCCAAGATCATCTGGTCCAACCATCTACTCAACACTACCATGACCACTAAACCATGTCCCAAAGTGCCACATCTACACATTTTTTGAACACTTCCAGGGGTGGTGACTCCAGCACTTCTCTGGGTAGCCCATTCCAATGCCTCACCACTCTTTCAGAATTTTTCCTAATATCTGAACTAAACCTCCCCTGGTGCAACTTGAGGCCATTTGCTCTTGTCCTGTCATTAGTAACTTGGGAGAAGAAACCAACACCCACCTCACTACAACCTCCTTTCAGGTAGTTGTAGAAGAGTGATGAGATCACCTCTCAGCCTCTTGTTCTCCAGACTAAACAATCCCAGCTCCCTCAGCCACTCTTTTAAGACTTGTTCTCTAGACCCCACACCAACTTTGTTGCCCTGCTGTGGACCCACTCCAGCACCTCAATGTCCTTCTTGTAGGAAGGGGCCCAGAACTGAGCACAGAACTCAAGCTGTGGCCTCACCAGTGCCGAGTACAGGGGAATGATCACCTCCCTGCTCCTGCTGGCCACACTGTTGTTGATACAGGCCAGGATGCCATTGGCAGTCTTGGCCACCTGGGCACACTGCTGGCTCATGTTCAGTCGGCTGTCAGCCAGCATCCCCAGGTCCTTTTCCACCAGGCAGCTCTCCAGCTACTCTTCCCCAAGCCTGTAGTGCTGCCTGGGGTTGTGACCCAAGTGCAGGACCTGGCACTTTACTTTGTTGAGCTTCATACAGTTGGCCTTAGCCCATCGATTCAGCCTATCCAGATCACTCTGCAGAGCTTCCCTACCCTCCAGCAGCTCAACACTCCTGCTTAATTTGATGTCATCTGTGAATTTACTGAGGGTGCACTCAATCCCCTCATCCAGATCATTGATAAAGATATTAAACAAGACTGGCCCCAACACTGAACCCTGGGGGTTCCTGTTTTTTGACTCTTGATAAAGCTTCGTTCTTCGAGAGCTGTGCAGTAGGGGGTTTCACAACGTAATTGTTCATCGTCTGAAAAACTGTTGCTTTTTAGTTTTCATAGGCTTTGATTTTCCCTGATTTCTGTCTTTTTAGGAGTCCTTAGTCTGGTTTCCTGGAGAAAAGCACTCTGCTGTTCTCATCCCCTTTTCTCATCCTTTCTCATGTTCTGTTCAATAACTTTTGAAACTCTCTGTTTTATCAAATGTGGTAGATGAAAAAAGGTCTCCAGAATGTGAAATTCCTACAAGTTCTGGGAAGCTTGAGGTGAGGAAGGTGTGTGTGTGTATGAAGCCTCAAACCCCATGTTTTCCTGGAGTGAAGGTGGCACCGTCACTTTTATCTTTCATCTGTTCCCTTTGTTCTGCTCATCTTACCAGCTGTCAGAACCGTGCCCACATTTCTGAGCCAGCCATGGTTCACTGCCCAACTTTGGAGGATTTATGAACACTATTGGTATTCTTGGATATTGATTGGGAATATAGATCAGAAAGTACTTGAAAGGAGTAGAGGGAGAGTGTGAAATAGAAAATACCAGAGGCAAGCAGTGAGGGAAAGGGAAAACATGCCTGTTTTTCCATAGTCATGTTTTATTAGGTCTAGTAACTCATAATGTGAGCTGTTCTAGAAAGGGAAGTAGCAGTATGTATGTATACTCTGAAAAAGAACTCAAGTCCCTTTTGGCTAGTAAGGCATATTCCTTTGTATGAAAAGGATATATAATTAGGATCGATACATTGTTTTAGCATTTTGGTTTGTGTTTGTTTGGTTTGATTTGAATTTCTTTTAGGTTTTTTTGTGGTTTTTTTTCATAGAATCATGGACTGGTTTGGATGGAAGGGACCTTTAAAGCTCATCTGATCCAAACCCCCTGCAATGAACAAGGGCTTCTTCAGCTAGACCAGGTTGCTCAGAGCTCTGTCCATCCTGACCTCGAATGTTTCCAGGGATGGAGCCTTCACCACCTCTCTGGGCAACCTGTTCCAGTGTTTCACCATCCTCATTGAAAAAATTTCTTTCTTATAGCTAGCCTGAATCTATTCTCTTTTAGCTTAAAACCCCCTTTTTTGGGGGTAACAGGTTGAGTTTGGGATTTTTTTGTTTGGTTTGGGGTTTGGGTTTTTTGTTTGTTTGTTTGTCTGGTGTTGGGGTTTTTTTGAGGTGAACTAGATTACTGTGTAGATGCCTACCACGTCATGTCCCAGTTCCATTGATGTATAAGAACTGGCATGAAATTGAGGCAAAATGAAGGCAATGAGACAGAAACGGGCAGGGTAGGAAGTGCTGCAGAACATTCTATTAGAACACCATTTGGGAATTTAATTTGAATACGTTTTTGTTTTACATAATATACGTGCTGTACTGCATAATTAAGTGCTGTAGCTGTATGGCCACTGATCTGTGTTGCTAAAGCCTTTTGAAAGCAGTGGGAGGCTGTGCTGTTACTACCAGGATACCCACGGATGTAAATCTAGTTTTATACTACACCAGGTTGTGATCTCTTTAGATTTATAAAACTGAGTAGGGCTGTTTCTAATCAAAAGTAATCACAGAGCTATGGAGGTACAGTGGGCATTTTTCCTCTCATTTTACTCTGAGTACAGAACCAGAAGTTTAGCAAGTGCTGATGTTACAAACATAATGCTGACAGAGGTCTTCAAGTGATTGAAACGGAGGTCCTGATTATAATTTTTAGGCATTTATATTAATCAAACCACATACTAATCTCATTTTAGTCCTCATTTTCTTCTGTAGTTTCAGTAAATAACATTCGTATTTCCCCTTCATAATAACCTGTTGCACAGCCTAGAAAGCCACCATTCAGGAAACTGCTTCTTTTTATGCAGCTAATGAGAGCAATGCTAACAGCAGGAGTATTTAAGTGCCTGTGATGCTCTGATATTCAGTGAGGTCGAGTTTTCTCTAAAGATCCCTCTAGCACTTTCTGAAATTAATTTTCCTTTAAAGTTCTCAAGCTTAACGCTTAAACGCCTTGGCCATAATTATTCTGTTTAGAAAGTTGCAGAAATACTGTATGTGAATCTAAGGACAAAGTTTCACCCATCACTAATGAGAATAATGAATTAGAAGCAGAAAGATTTCAGTAGCTAGGGGATGCTATGCTGAAATGCTCATCACATAAATCTGTGCAGCTGAGAAGCAATGAAATTAAGAAGCAGCTGGTGAAATGTGCCGTAGATTGATTTTGCTGCTAATAATTATGAGCCTGTTTGAGCCAAGCACTTTTCTCCTTCACGCATGCCTTGGAAAGTGCCAAACCAATGAATTATTCTTCTTACCAAGAGCAAAGGGTAACTTCTGCTACTGTATTTTCTATTCAATGTGTTTTTATTGGATGTAAAACAGTTGCAGAGAAAGTAATAGAAATACCATACATGACTGAGGAAAAGGAATCTGCAGATTTTATTGCATTTATTCAATTACGGACATCTCAGCCGTAACTGTAAATCTTCAGACACACACTGGCTTCTTGTGAGGTTTCCCAATTGCCTCCCATAGGAGTTGCCAGACAAGGTTGTGCCTAAGGTCTGTCCAATCCAGCATCTCATCTTCAACAGCAATAGGGACCAAATGCTTCTGGGAAACATGGAGTGAGGATTTGTATGTATTAGGACCCATCTTCCCATCAGAATCCATCCTGGCCTGCAGTTGAGAAGGTTGGATGTAGAAGACCTTGTGCTCTGTCACTGTTTGGTGCTGCTGTCCTTACTCGAAGGGCCTTCTGGATGAGACAGCAGGAGTCTTGCTGGTCTCTTAGCTCCTTTTTGGTTGCTCAGCTGGAGTCCAAGTTGTTTTAAGATTGTTTTTTCCTGAAGGGGTATTTTGGATAGTGGTACAGTGCCATCTGTAGGGAAGTAGTTAAAGAAGCACAGAAAGGCATATACTGGAATGACTGTGTAAGTGCAAGGATGGTAAAGAGTATGTCCTGATGCTTCTCACTCAGCCATTGTATTACATCCACACTGGGATTTTAGTGGGAATAAACCACATCCGTATCCTCAAGCAGTGCTTGTTAGGCTCAGTGCTGCTCATTGGCCCCCAGAGGCCCTGTACATGAAAGTCCAATAGCCAACCTGAACTGAAAACAGAAAGTGGTCAGGAGCTGAAGAGTTGATAAATGAGCCTGCTAGTCCAAGTACTCACCGTTTCACTAACAGATTATTTGTGTAGATGATTTAAGTGAAATTCTGGTGTAGCCTATCTTTAACTTCTCTGCCTAGGTTCTGGTGTGAACTTATCAAAAGCATGCAAGTCCTCTTGGAAACCCCATCTATGTGCTAGGCACAGACTGGCAAATGGGGTTATGTGCTTGATGTCCGCCAAGTGTCCATGCAGTGCTGGTGGTACTCACCGTGTATCGCCCCTATAGCTGAGTAGGTACACAGCCCATGTGTTTATTTCCTTCACCTTTCAAGTCCATGCTGAGTGGGCACCTGAGGGCTGTTTGTATTTATTTGGGGGGTGTAATAACTCAGGGAAGAAATTTTCCACTTGGTAGTGCTTGGACAAATATAGGAGATGCTAAATAAAGAGAAATGTAAGCTGAGATCATCTGCAACACAGGAAATAAAAATTGCTTTGCAACCATGAGTGACATACGGAGCTTCTCTTTCAAGTGTGTCAACTCTCTGAAGAACTTCTCCTCCCATTTCACCTCAGATACATAGGCATGTAGGAAAGTTAATACTGTAATTCCTAGACAACACGCCCAATTTTTTTATTTGCCCAGCTTTCTGTCTTTTCCAGTTTATTGTCTCTGCATATGAGGTTTTGAAAACACATGTCAAATATTACCTCTCAGACTTGTTGCTACCAAGAAGCGTGAGCTTTTCAGGCAAGCCCTACAAACTCCTGGCTGGGGCGCGTGAAGCCATTTAAAGAGCTCTCTTGGCCCCGACGTGCTAAGCAGTGCATTGAACGCCCTCCTCACTTTGAGAGGTAGGACCCTTCATAAAGCCTGAGAAGTGACTGTTTCATTTGTAGTCTTTGTCTTTTAGAGAATTTGTCACCCTAGTTTGTGTACAGTGTGTAACTGTAAGGAAGGCTGCAGAGTAGCCCTTGAGGTCTGCAGGTAGAACCAAGGCATTTTAGGTTGTGTGGCTGCTCTGAGTAGCGAAATGGCCTTGAAGATGGAGCTACGTACCTGGACAGGTGCTGTCTGGACCCCAGGTTTCCCAGGTCTCTAATGTTTGATGTGTTGAAGAAGGCAATCCTTCCCCCTTGCTTGACTCCTGCCCTGCAGGACCTGCACTCTTCTGACGTGTTTTGTCTTTATTAAATAAGATGTTCTTGTGCCTGACGTTCCCAGAGAATTGGATGTGGCCTCAGACAAATTCCTTTCAGACCTCTTAAGGACTTTCCCCTGGACCCAGTCAGGTAATGGAGCTTTTATTTTTCCAGAACTCTGCAGGACCAGCTGAAGGCGATAGCTCTGGAGCAGCAAGAGCTTTTCCCTTTCAGTTCTCCTAAGGTCTCTGATGGTAGATGCTTTCAAGGGAGGACGTTTGTGCCTGCGTAGCAGTGCCAACTCTTGTGCAGAATGAGAGATTCTCTACTTTCCAGGTAAAGGTGACTAAACATAAGGTGGGAGCTCTTTGGGTAGGAATGGAGGGTTCTTCCTGTCAACAGAAGTCCCCTTATGCTTTGATTCAGTTTCTTCAGGGGAAAGAGGAAGAATGTCAGCTTTCAGAAAAATAAACCAAAAAGAACTTTCTAGCTATTCTTTCAATGCTTGAGATTACCCAAAAGTTGCTGCTCTGGCCAGGGTACATGTAATTCTATTAACTGAAAACTGCGCCTTAGTGAAATCTTGGTATTGAGCAGTTGGTGGTAGGCAAGCCTTGCCACGGTGTTTTGTTTTCCATCTTAGTTTAAAAAGGGCTTAGAAGTACTAGTTTAAAACATCAGTGATTCTAAGTTTTAATGACATATTCTCACAAAGTTGGCTCCAAATCCACAATTAGATATTTGAGCCTACAGACTCTGTTTTTGAAAGCCAGCTTTCAAGTTAACTTGAGATCTGCATGGGAAAGAGCTTTTTCTTCTGCTTTACCAAGTCAGACCTAGCAATTTCCCTGTCAATGGGATGTTTTATAAATTAGTACTTTTTGGAAGACAAGGTCAGGAAACGGTCAGTTTAAGTTTATGATGGCAGCTCGGTGTCTTCTTAGCTGTGGAGTCCTGTTCCTCCATAGTCAGATTCAAGGAATGTAGCTTCGCTGGTGGTCCAGGGATTGTGGTCTCCTGTGCCTTGTGGCGCTGTGTCCCCCATCTCGGTATCAGCACAGGGCAGGCTGCAAAAGAAAGGTCCATGTGAGGATGCCGTGCATGGGGTGGAGTCCTGTGGCTGGAAGGTCACTGACTTCTTCTCAGAGGCTGTGTGACCACTGGGAGCAAAACGGCCCCAAGGTCCGAAGCTTCGCTGCCTAAGGAGACGGGGAAAACAGGCAGCGCGCCGTGACGCAGGCTGTGCAAGACTAAATGGCTGTGAATGGAACAACTTACCGGCAACATTTTCCATTTGTGGCTCCATGTTGAGGTAATTAGCCCAAATGAGCTCAAACTGCTGGAAAACTGCAAGAGCAATGGAAAATAAAAAGGTCACTGTGTATTGCGGGGGTTAAACAGCTGGGCTTAAAAACCTGCAGCTCTGGCGTTAAAGGGAAAGCTGCAGTTGTTCAATAGGCCTATTACCTATCAAAAGGACTTCCAAGACGTGTAACTTTTTCTTGTCTCTTGTTTCATTGCTTGAATTGGAATTGTTTATACTTCTTTTTAAATTTGCCTTTAGCTTCATGGTTGATGAAAATTCATCAGGGAAGTGTTCAGTCTACCCCATAATTACACACATTAGGGCCTGGTTTCAACATCCATGCCAAATGTAACAAACAGCACAGTGCCCAGCCTTCAGCACCCACTTCCCACTGGCTTGATGGCAAATAACATCATTTTTTAACATACTTTAAAATAGTTTTGGGGGAAAAAGAAAAGACACGGCAGTATGTGTCCTCATGACAAGTTGAGAATTCCTATCTGTTTTCTGCCTGGAACTGGCTTCTTTAAAATACCAAAATTATTATAAGTTTTGACCTTGAAAGTCTGGTTTGGCTCAGTTAAAAGATCTGATGTTTAGCACTGGTAAGGTGAACAGGCATAGATGGGTATGCCCTGAGGGTCATTTTCTCTTCTGTGAACTCTATAGAGTATTTCCCATGGAGAAGGATAAGCTCACAGGTATCAGTTGATGCTGTTACTTTCTGAGGCTAAGAAGAGGATTAGAGCAAAGAGGCTTTCAGTAACTGAGCATAATTGCGCTAGAGCCCTTCATAGCAGAAACAGAAAACTGCTGATGAGAAGCTATGAGGGGATCGGAAGGGAAATTGGGCTCGGAAAGCAAACCTACACGTACTCTTGTTTAAAATCTCCATTACTCTCTAATTCTCCTAAAGGGTGTGTGTGGGTGTCGGTATTGGTTGATCTACTGTGCTGTCGCTCTTATGTAGACTGGAGGCTTTCTTCTGCTGACTCCAGTTACCTGGGGGATACATGAGAAGAGGAGCTAGCTGAAAGTGCTCCTAGTTTTGTTCATTTGATCTTGCTCCCCTTTGTTTAATTCCTATCTCTTCTCCTTTCCCCTCAATCCAAGGTGGATTTATCA
Source organism: Apaloderma vittatum (assembly GCF_000703405.1). Lineage (NCBI taxonomy): Eukaryota > Metazoa > Chordata > Aves > Trogoniformes > Trogonidae > Apaloderma > Apaloderma vittatum. The sequence goes on along the minus strand of NW_009697504.1, from coordinate 60,595 downwards.
CTTTAGATGTGTTCTTTACCATGAACAGCTCTACGATTTTTAGCCTGGCTGTTGGTGACAGTAGAAGTGAAGAAGTGTCCTGCAAGCCCTCAAGTAGAACCCCCTTTTCCTTTGTCTCTTCTCACCCCTCTTCAGCGAGTGCTGTTGTTGCTGGGAGGTGGAGTTTGCAGCTTCTCTGAGCCTTGTTTTTTTACCATGTGATAGGCTTGTAACAAGCAGTACTGATCATTTCCAATGAGGGATTATAAGGAGAAGTTCATATTTGGCTCAAATTCCCCAAAGCAGAGAGGAAAAAACTAGGAGCGGTATGTATGATCCTGCTAGAGATAGGTGAGCCACGGTAGATTTATCAGCTCTTGAATGTTCTTAGAGTCCCAAATGGAGATCGCTTCTCCCTGAAAATTTAGCATAAAAAACAAGCCAAAGCCAATGGTAGTGGATTGAATTGAATCTCCAGGAGATTCTGTTTCAGTAACTTGAGTTTTCTCTCCAAAGATCTTGCTGTAAATCACTGGTTCTGACGGCTGCAGGTACACATAAGCTAAGGTGTTTTCAACATGCCCTAGTTGTTCCTTTGGCTTGGTAGAGGACAAGGACTTGTCCAAAGAAGGGCAGTGAAGCTGGTGAAGGGTCTGGAGAACAAGTCTTATGAGGATCAGCTGAGGGAACTGGGATTTTTTAGCCCAGAGAAAAAGAGGCTGAGGGGAGAACTCATTGCTCTCTACAATTACCTGAAAGGAGGTTATAATGAGGTGGGTCTCGAGGTGGGTGTCAGTCTCTTCTCCCATGCAACAAGTGACAAGACAAGAGGAAATGGCCTCAAGTTGCACCAGGGGAGGTTTAGATTGGATATTAAGAAAAATTTCTTCATTGAAAGGGTTGTCAAGCATAGGAATGGACTGCCTAGAGAAGTGGCCTGGAGCTATCTAAAAGACATGTAGATGTGGCATTTAGGGACATGGTTTAGTGGTGAACTTGGCAGTGTTACATTCATGGTTGAACTCAGTGACCTTAAAGGTCTTTTCTAACCTGAGCGATTCCATGATTTTATGCTTCTATGACTTGCATCATATTGCGTACAACGGAGCACATGGTAACCACCTCTCGTGCTCCCAGATACTAAAATAATACATGATATGATTGGCAGTGGTTAACTACAATCTTATCACATATCCTACCTAGGAGGAACAAAGGAGGAACAAAGATTTTGATATGTGTAAAAGGAGGTTACAGTTGCCAGATTTCAGGAAGTGTAAGTATTCACATGTGTACTTCTGCTGTTGGGTCCTCCTCATATTTTTATGATTTAAACTATCAAATTCCTTTTTTGTTCTCTCCCTCATCGTCCGTTCATGTAGTACTTTTCCGCATCTGTTTCAGTGGTGGGTCAAAACAGTCATATTTTCTCCCAGATCATGCAGAATCTCAAAGTCTTGGTTTATTTTTTTTTTTTTGTGCTTGAGAAATGTCATTTGTTGGGGTGGGGAAAAATGTATTGCCATCTACTAGCAAATTAGATGTGGAATTGAGTGAGTGAAGATTCTTTTAGGGTAAGAGTTGTATCTTTTACTGACTTAGGTCTGATAACAAAGCTTATGTCTGCACACTTGAGAAGCTGCAGCAGGTCCAGTGACTATGTTTACCACACATTTGCATTGGTAAGGCGCTGTTTCATCACTCCAGGTAAACAAAACCACTGTGGTTGACTGACACATCTTGCAAGACTGATCTGTGTGCTCCTGTCTTTGAGTTGATAGCCATGCTGGTGGGAGCTGGGGTGACAAGTGAGTGATGATGCAGGGCACATACCACACCTGACTGCAGTCTTTTACGAATCTGCATCTGAACAGGGAGTAAGACATTTCTGTTCAAGGACAGCAGCGTGGCTACAAGTGCTGTGTATCATATCCCTGCATTCAAAACTTTCTGCAGTTAGAAGGCTGCATAGAGAAATGTTAAAAAACTTTAAAAAACCCAAAAGGCATCTTTCTGCATCATTTAGGATAAACTATCTGATAAAAATTACTTGCTCAGGTGGGATTTTCTAGCATTTTCTGTTTTGCCTGGTTTTAGTATATGTGCCTAACTTTGGCTGCTCTAATGTGGCTAAGAGAGAGCATCTGTTCCTCTTCCTTGATAAACTCAGTGAAATTTGAGTTGTTTGACTTGCTAACCTACTGATGTTAGACAGGATTTATATTTCATAGAGCAAAAGCCAAACAGAGGCATTGATAAGCTACAAAGATTCCAGGGCTGGCCAGCTCATGATAACGCAGTTGGAATGGCCTCTCTCTCTTTGCCTGAAGACCCTAGCATGGGCCTTTGCTCCATGTACGAAAAAATGTCTAGAAACATGTTGAAGCAGGGTCCAAAGCAGAAGTCTCAGCTGTCTTTTGGTTTTGGCCATTGAGTTCCCATCTGCATTGTCAAGAGTTAGCAGGCCGAACCCTTATACTTGAGATTATCTTTGTCAAAACCGCCAAACAGAATACCTCACAGCATCGCAGAGTGTTAGGGGTTGGAAGGGACCTCTGGAGATCATCTAGTCCAACCCCACTGCCAGAGCAGGATCACCTAGAGCAGGTTGCAGAGGGTGGCATCCAGGTGGGTTTTGAAAGTCTCCAAAGACAGAGACTCTACCACCCCTCTGGGCAGCCTGTTCCAGTGCTCTGCTACCCTCAAAGTAAAGAAGTTCCTCTTCATGTTTAGATGGAACTTCCTATGTTGAACTTTGTGCCTGTTACCTCTTGTCCTGTCATTGGGCACCACTGAATAAAGTCTGGCTCCATCCTCCTGACACCCACCCTTTAAGTGTTTGTAAGTATTGTTAAGATTCCCCCTCAGACTTCTCTTTCTCCAGACTAAAAAAAACCCAGGTCCCTCAGCCTTTCTTCATAAGGGAGGTGTTCTAGTCCCCTAATGGTCTTTGTAGCCCTTTTCTGTACCTTGTCCAGCAGTTCCCTGTCCTTCTTGAACCGGGGAGCCCAGAACTGGACACAGTACTCCAGATGTGGCCTCACCATGGCAGAGTGACATCCTTCCTGCAGATTCAGCTGCCTGAAGAGAGATAGTTCCTTATCATAGAATAGTTTGAGTTGGAAGGGAGCTCTAAGGGTCATCTAGTCCATGTACCTAAAGAGCAAGGCAAGCACCAAATCTCAGTGTCCGGTGTCCCACCTGCCAAGCAATGAACTCGTACGTGGAGTCAGGACAGTTCACTGGAGAGCTCCACGTGCTGAGACTTGGACGACCTTCAGCCTGGTACCCTGTGAGCTGGGGCCTTCTCCCATCAGGAGCCACAGGTCACATTCCTCCTCAGCTCTTACTCTAAAGCAGGGGGCTTTGGTTGCCAACTAAGTCTTTCAGGCAGGAAGGAATGTTTTGTGGAAGGGATTTACCTGTTAGTGGATTAGGCTATTCCAGAGTCAGTGACCCTGCCAACTCCACGGTAACCTGCCCACTGCTGCCTACTTTGAAAGCTGTCCCCTTTTGCAGCTCTTGTGACCGGGCTCTGCCTGACCCTGCTCCTAGTTGGCACTTTGCTCATTTCCCCCAGGCGTTGAGCAGGTAAGCATAGAAGGATGCTGCTCAGGCTGCTGTTTTCAGGGATATCGTTATGTTTTTCAGGTGGGAGACAGGAGCCTGACTTCCACAAGTCTTTACAGCATGTTGTTGGTTCTTAGGTTGTCCCAGGACCTCTGAATGACCAACCATCAATTAACTGTGACCTCTTGTGGTTTCAAAATCTGGATCCAGATGCTGAGGTTTGACTCTCTCTGTCTCAAACCCCTGACCGCAGTTCCTATTTTTAAGCAGAGATGGAAGACTGTGATCTTCTGGAATGTGTTAGCTACCCCTCCCTCTGCTGTCCCCAGCTCCTTCTCCATCTATCACAGACATTGCTGCCTAAGCGCATCTGACTCGTTCTGTTCCTCGCTGCAGTGGCACCTCAGGGCCATAGCTTGAGACACCTACACTGCCTTCACATTGCGCTGAGGCATCTCAGGACAGAGGTGGGCTTTGCTGACTTATGAAGCAACTTCCAAGCCCAAAATGCAAAATGCGTCTTCTCCCTTTGTCATGGCTCACTCTTCCTATTCTGTTCATGTTTCTGTTTTTTCTCGGGGACATCCAGTAGTGCGGTTGACCTCCAGTTGGGTCAGGGTAGACCTACATACGTTCCTGCAGCTCCTTACTCTGCTCTATCTGCCCACACCACACTTGTTTTCCCATGGCAACTGGACCACCTGCTGATGTCCAGCTCAGCCGCTCCACCGGCTGGCTGCTCTGCAGAAACCCCAGGGCCTTTAGCTCTCCTCGCAAAGCGCTAACTCGATTATTGGACTTTGGATTAAAGTAAAGGCTCTAGGAGCAGAGCACAGATCACAGCGTTAGTCCACTGAGACATGTGCTTAGCAGCAGGGGGCTGTTTCCTTTGGGTTTCATATTTAGGTTAGAAATGCTTTCTTTTGGGGGCCAAATTGTCATTCTCAGACACTGTAGTCAGTCTTACTATCAGCCCCACGAAGACTACATGTCTAAAGGAAGTGACAGAAATAGATAAGTTTGTTTCCAAAACAAAACCCTTTGGTCCAGAGAAAAGATACCTGCCTCTTGGGAAAGAGGAGGAGGCTCCCATCTCTCCTGCTTGTCTGAGCTCAAGGTCTCTTGTCCTTTGTCTTTGACTTGTTTCCCACCGCTTATCATTTACTAGAAAAACATTCCAGCATGTGTGCAATGCTAGACCACCAAAAAAGATGAAGAAGAGATGGATACACTGCTGCTTCTCTATTTATAGGAAGGGAGAGACGAACCAAAAATGATATGGGAAAATTCAAATCGTTAAATACTCTGGGAGAGATGGATGGAAAAAGGGCTGCTTTCATTGTTTACAGGGTTCAAGGAGACTTTCTCACGAACAGCTTGGCATAACCCACTGGACAGCTTGCTCATATGACTGGGGGGATTTCTGTGCACAACCTCCCCTCTTGTTTCTGGAGTATCTTATTTGCTTTGCCAGATAACTACTACAGCAGTAGTAGTAAATCTTCCTTTCTTAGTGTGCTCGCCTTCCTTCTTAGTACTTTCTGTACTCATCATCTGGTGTAACTGGCACACAGATATTGGCAATTCTGATCATTAAGCTTGTATTCATGCTAGTTGCTCTACCTTAGGTTTGCGCGTTTTCATTCCAGTCACTGTTTCATATTTCCTTAAACACTGAAAGATTTTCCCTATCTCTTCTGAGAACAGTAGGCTGCTCTAAGATGTCTTTTTCTTGTTAGATCAGTGAAATCACTTTCTTAATCTACTTTCTTGCTATCTATGTTTTCCCATGCCATTTTTAAACCTATTTCCAGAAGTACCACCGTCTTGTCTCAGACCTTCTCCACCTATCAGGTTTCACTAGTCCTGGTATTTGGAAAACACATCTTCCTCCATTTTTGGCAAAGAACTTGCAGATCAATGGTTGATCTTGATTAAAGATTTGGATTTTGTGCTCGCTGGCTCAGACCCATCACAAGGGAAGAAGAAACTGTTTTCAGTTCTGATTTTCAGAAGGGTGTTTCACAGCAATATGCTAAAGCTGGAAGCATGAGGGTAGAGTGCGATGCTGCCTCAAATACGGGGAGAAATTTAAGGCACGTGACTGAGGGTGGAAACTGAGGTTTTGCCATCACAGATGAGGTGCAAGAGCTTCCTATTTGTCCTTGCACCCTTTTAAATGTCTCACCCCTGCACATCTAGAGCATCTATTGACCTCAGCTGCACTTTCTGCCATGAGCTCTTTTGCACTGCTCCTTTTGCCCATCAAATATTTCCTGACGTTATCCGCAAAGCATTCCCCTCGGATCACCTCTGATGTGATGCCTGCGGGAAATGGCCATTTCACGATGGCCAGACCACCAGACTGTCTTGCCAATATTGGTATCTACTGAAACGGTGCATCTGATGATGTTCCTTGCCCATGGCAGGAGAGGGTGGAACTTGGTGATCTTTAAGGTCCTTGCCAACCCAAACCGTTCTAGGATTCTATGAAACACATCAGTGCTTGAGACAGTCATGCTGTCCCTGCCATCATCTCCTCGGTCCTTCCACCTCCTCCTCCCTTGCCCCCAGTGAGGCTGGGTGCGCTGGCCTCTCTCATTCCCCCCTTGCCATGGCTCCCACTGTGGATTACTGGACAGGAGCAGGCAAATTACTGGGTACTCTAATGAGCTGGGTCAGAAATGGTGGTTTGAGCAACGATTCAAGTGCTACCGCAGTGGAAATAACATGAATCTCATTTGCAGTTCCCAGAGTTCCTCCTTTTCCTTCTCTTCCCCCTTCCCTGTATTTTGTTTCTGTTGATAAGTCTCTAAATGCCGCCTTTAAAAAAACCACTGTCGCCAACGACTGATTTCAGCTTTGGCTTTCCTTAGCAGCACACCCGTGTGGGGTCAGTGCTCAGGGTCCCTCCCAGGGTTGGATCTGCTCTGTCCTTCTGTCCAGGGCAGCCAGGGCTGCTCCTCTGCTTTTGAGTTCTGTCATTTGACCACTTTACATGGTAGTTGGTCTCTATGTTTTTACGTAAGCTTTTACTAATGTCCCTAGGAAGAATACCTTTATTTTGCAGGGACCTGTAGCAGTTTGGTTTCAGGCTTTTAAGTCTTGGTTATTATATACAGTAAGGATGATTGCTAAATATATGGATTAAAAACTTCCAGAAAATGATGTGGTCTGATGATTTTTATATTTTTTTAACTTGTGTCCAAGAACTATTTCTGATGTCTTAGTAAAAGGTATCTTCAAAAACAGTAAGCTTTCTGTCAGTAGAAAGCTCAGCTGTACAGAGTTCTGCATTCCCAATGAGCATTTTCAGCAGTCCACAACTTGAAAAAGGTTGAAGACTATTTGTTGCAGCCAATCTGGCAAATCATTTCCTCTGAGTTGTTGCACCGCATAAATATTTTGCCGTCCTGCCAAGAACTGTTGTTCTGCCAGATGTGTCATCATATCAGTGAATAATAGATCTGAGCTCCTGATCACTTGTGGTCGAATAAGAACTTGATGTTCCTGCAGAGCTGGATAGATCTGGAGTTCTTGGTCCAAGGATCTAGAATTAGTCTTGTTCTGTGGTCACACGGTCCTGTAGCCTTTTTCTACATCAGAGGATGGTACCCTCCCCTTGCACCATGCAGCTGAACTGATTATATAGTTGCTAATTTTCAGCCACCAACGTGATGTCTCCAGCACGTTACGCAAAGTTTTAACCCTGAGGCACAGGGTTGGATATGCTGTTATTTCGGTAGCTTTGCTGTATTTTAGACAAAAACTCAAGGTATTTGTTGTCCAGGTTGTCCGAGGGCTCTTTTTATTGATGGCAATTGTGAAACTGCTACAAAAGTACCTGGCCTTTATTGCTAAAAGCTCTCCTTTTCACAAAACCCAGAATTCGGTAATCATTAAGGAAGACGTTCAAGCAGGGATGTTTTGCTGGCTGTTAAAACAAGCTTCTGTGACACAACCGAGGGCTGTTCACTTAAAAGAAATGTCAGAGTATTCTTCATCAGTTTTACTAATTCACCTGGGGGCATGGAAAAAGTATTAAAATTTTATCCAATAAAAAAAGTGTGCCTCATATTTTCTGGTTGTTTTGTTTCTCTTAGCTTAAACACTGAAACAGATTTGTCAATTTTACATTTATCTTTTGGTTAAATGTGAGAACTGTGGTGTTTGAGACACCAAACCATGAAGGAGTAATTAGAGAGTGAAATTTTAAAGTCCTCAGACTTGTGCAGATAAGTCTTACGAAGCACTTTTATCACCTTCATGTAACTATCAGAGCATATTTCTTTGATATAGGAAGGGAATTATAGCATGGAGTGCTCTCAAAAGGGTAGCAGTTGTGGTAGTAGTTTGAAATGTTTCCAGTAAAAGAGCTTTAAAGGCTCTTTGGTGAATCTTAGTGAAGCTGGTGGTCTTCATTCCCTAGGAGAAAGGCTTTAGGCCCCAAGAAGACTTCTTTGTACCTCTCTTGTGGTTCATGACAGATTTTGCTGGAGTGGAGGAGGAAAAAAAAACAGATGTGGACTGGATGTCTCTTCAGTGAGCCTCTTGGACTTGTCTCCTAGTTTGTTTATTTTATTGTGTATTTCTTCTGTCAGAGAAGTTCTCAAGGGAATTTACCATTCAGCATTTCATACAGAGATTATCATAAATCCAAGAGAGTTTTTTCTGCTTTATCTACTTCATGGCAAAGCTCTCTGGAACTTCAATTCTTTTTTTTTTTTTTTTCTGTTGTGCATGACTTCAGTTCCATGAACTAATATTAGTATACAGTGAGGAGACATCTATATATAAACACAGTTTTGTATGTTTCCATATATACTCAAGTTTCTATATATAAGCAAAATGCTTTCATAGGAATATTTAAAAATATTTGTCGTGTTTTGACGTGTATTTTATGGTGGGAAAGTGCAATCGGAAAAAATGCATTTAGATCTTGTGGGACAGTAAGGTAAAATAGCTACTTGTGTGAACTGGATCTTTTTTTAGATGCAGGCACTACAGAAATAGCCAAGTGATAGCCCCACTATGAACTCAAAATGCATTTCCTTTTCGCCAGCCTTTGCTGGTGTGTTTGTCTAACCCTTGTAAGGACAGCACCCGGCTCCTGCAAGGCCTCGAAGGACAAGGACTGACCTGGTGTGCGTAAAGACACAGAGCAGTAGATCGTACCTAGTCCATCTTATTTAGACTAAGTGGGCATCTGAGCTCTACTTGGAAATATGAGGTGTTCCAGGTAAATAAATTGTGCACTGTATAAAGTAGGGTTTTATATACTAACTTTTATTTGTGGCTTTCTAGTAAATTTGTTTGAGGGTTTTTTGTTGGGTTTTTTTCCTTTCCATTACTTTGTCATGAAGAAATGACAACCTCTTTCCTGCAGGTGGAAAGTACAGCAATATTTTGAAGTTTGTCTCCTGCCATTTGGGGGTGCTGATGTAGAGTCTGCATTGTTACTGCTGTGGAGGAGGTTGCTTGGCAGGGTGGGAGATTTGAGGGGTTTTTTTATGTGGTTGTGGGGTTTTTTTGTTTCCTGGAGGTTTTTTTTGTTTTGATTTTTGTCAGTTCATTATTTGTTTTTTACCTCACCTATCCTAGTCGTACATAGCTTTGAAAGTCATTAAGTTAGAAAAATCAGAAATGCCATGTTTCTATAAGTTTCATGAAAACGTGGTGTGTGGATAAGAGAGGAAATTTTTCCTATCGCTTTCTCTGAGGTAGAGATGAGAGCTCAGCCCTGACCTGTTCTGTGAAGGTGGCATCACCTGGCCTTTGGCTGCATTTGTGGAGGGACTTTTTCTGAACAGGCAGAAGATGCAGGAAGAAGGCCAAGAGCATTGTGAACCTCAAGAAAGGGTCTAGGGGGAAAGGTGCAGATGTGTTATTATTGCAGTAGGAAGTTCAAGAGAGGAAAGTAAGGATACAGCAGCAGGGAAAGATACGAAATGTTAGACCCCTCTGTTTAAAAATAACAAAAAAAAACAATAAAATCCCTATATATCTATAGATAGATAGATAGATATGGCTGTGAATGTTTAGCTTTTCTAAACTCTCTCATGTCCCAGTCCTTGGATATTCTCCTGTGAGCCACATACAGTGACACACATCCCTTCTGCTATGGTTAATATGCTAGATAAATACTGTTAATTATACTATAGATTTAAGGGCAAGTCCTCAGAGCCTAGCAAACAGGTTTTCTGGTTGGGGTTCATGTTGATGTGTTTGTATGGGCATACCCAGAATGGTTGGATTTACAAGCAATCATGGAAAATAACAGTGAAGCGCACATCTGTATGTTGGGTGACCTAGTTGCCCATGTCCTTTCTAGCAGAGGTTAGAGCTGGTTTACATTAGTGTTTATTGGGATGTAGAAGAATTCAGCCTAAATCTAGCTGGAAATAAACAAGTGTAAGGCAGAAGTCACGACAATTGGACACTGTTGCTCTGAGGCCATTTCCATTGTCAAGAGGATTTTAGGGATGCTGGTGCTGGTGCACTGTCAGAGCACTCCTAGTGCAACCTGCGTGAGCTTTAATTCCACTCTGCCCTTGTCAGGGAAGCTAATTTGACCTATGCCAGTGTGTTCAACCATGGTATTTGAGGTTGTTTCCCTAGCTAGCGGAGTTGTGCTTTACTGTAAGCCTCATCAGTGTTGCAGAAGCAGTTGGGTACATCAGGTCGGTGGATCGTAGCCGTATATAGCAGATTATTCAGATAGATCCTTGTGAGCTCTTGCTGTCCTGAGATACCTTGATGCAATGCTGTTATGTAGTGTTAATAGAAAAGTATGGGAACTTAGACTTAAATAAACTTGTAGAGATGCTCTGACACACACATTTATAAACAAGGTGGACAGTCCTGAAGAGACAGTAGAAATCTATCCCTTGGCAGAGGAGACTGAAAGAAAAAATGTTCTGCTCAGATCAAAAGCCCAGTACCTTATGAGAAGCTATGCCACAAAGCTTTTTCTGGAGTAATATTGCAAAAATAAACAAAGTCCCAGAAGTCAGTGATATTAAAGCTAGTAAGTACTTAGGTTATTTGAGAACAAATATGTTCGGATTCATTTTGAATGGGGCTAAAATAGCGATAGAGACTTCTACAGAATACCAAAGAAAACTGTGTTGGCTCCACTATGCCTTTTCTGAGCTGAACAGGCAGATCATGAAAGAAATACTATCCTGACAGAATTCCTATTACATCATTAAAATATCACATCTCTTCACTTTACAGTAAATATTTGAGAAGAAGAATTTGAATAATACTGTATGTGTGAGTTTTATGTCATGCCCTGTCATCCACACCCAACAGTTGGAAAGCTGTTGAGTTACTCTGATTTATGTGCTGTCTTTAAAATGTACTGGTTTGGCCTGAGTTTTAAAATAAAGCAATGAGCAGTCATTCCACTAATTCTTTTTATTGTCGTCTTGCTTCCTCACATGCCATGCTTAATGTGTCTGTCATTGGGTTAGGAAAATTACGGTAAATACTGTAGCAAAATATTTTAGTAAAATTTAGAGTCAGGTTCACTTGGAAGAAGACAAGGAGTTGCTTAAAAGAATAGTAAAGTAAACCTTTGAGAGGCAGCTGCTGTTGGTTACTCGTTATAGACTGTGGTCTTCGTTCCAGACTGATTTTCTTCACAATCTGGGTAGATCCTGTTGAACCTTAGCTCTTTGGAATAAAGAAACTCTTCACCAGAGCAAAACCAGTGGTGGTATATTTACAAATTCACAGTCTCCTGATTTAGACTCATTTTCTCCTTTTTATCTCCAGGGTCTTGTTGCTCGAGGGGCAAGGCTACCTCCTCACCTTATCTCCAGTTCTCTCCAGTGGCTGTTGCTGAACGAGCAAGGCTTTGCTGTCTTGTCTGAGATGTTTCCTTCCTCCTTCAAGAATCCTGGGCAAGCTCAGCCGACCAGAGGCCTATGCAGAGTGCCCTAAAGAAACAGTAATTAGATGGCTATTCACAAGGGGAAACTTAAAAAAATGGCTTTATAAAGTCAGTAATTGAAAATATTCATAGTGTAATTGCCACAGAGATTGATCTTTGAAGTCTCCATTTCTAAAATCTGGCCCAGTAATACAATTTTTGAGAAAATTAATCTTGCCTTGTGTCAATGGAAACTGATGTTGTGTTACTAATTCACTTGAAAATCATAAGTATATGAGTAATTGAAAACTGCTAGGAACAAAGCCAGTCATTCTGCAGTTATTCTTCAGTAATATTAAGAATGCATTCAGATATACCATCAATATTGTCCTCTTTCAAATAAGGCAGTTTACTGTAATCTTTCCTTTTCCTGGATATGCTGAGTCAGCATTTGAGCTAGTTCTTTTGGCCTTTTTACATGATAGAGTTTTAAAGCAATGCGTCATCAAGGTAAAATCTACTTAAATCCTTAGCAAAACGCAAAATATTTTTCCCCTTACTTGTTATCGTATTAATATTTTGCAAAAAACCTGCCGTTTTCAGGCAGTTAGATATCTGCGGTGCCCACATCTGAAATCAGGTGTGTTCAGCTGCTTGTTTGCTGTTGTGTCAGACAGTTTCAGCATGTTTCTGGGTGTTTAAAAATTATTTCCCCCCACCTTCCCCCCAATATCCATAGCTGTTGTTTTGGTCTGTGTTCTTGATGAAAGATGCATGGGTCCAGGATTCAGCTCTGCTCTGTGCTGTTAGCTAAAATTGCACCACAGCAAAGTGAGGATGCTGCTGGCGGCTTCAGAAGATTGGAAATGGTTGCTCCAGCTGAGGTTCTCTGATCTGATTTGGGTCTGTCTTGACACTTTGCTACACTTAGATCTGCCATACCTTTTGTCTTTAAAAGAGTCACTTTCCATCCAGAGGATATTCCCCCCTTCCCATTGTGTTTGCTGACAGCGTGAAACAGTTCTGCAGCATCCCTGCTTGTGTCCTTACACCTGTGAGACCTCACCCAAACAAAAAGCTGATGGGAGAAGAAGGGTGTGTTTCTTGCGCCCTCACATTGCTGCTGGTATCCTTCGTTTTCTGCTGAAGCAGTTGCAAATTGGTCTGTAAGGGCAGCTGCCCCGATGCAGTGCATGATGCGCTGCACCCTGTGTTACGCTTTGGAGGAGCAGTGGCCCAAATCCTGCTCTCATGCGACATCAAGGTCACTGCCGCTCGTTGTGTTCACAGGCGGGTTTATCCTACGGCTTCACTCGCTGTGAAAGCACCCGCCCACAACTCATTCTGGGGATGTATAAATCCTGCTGGGTGCAGGATGTTGTCACCAATTTAGAAAGCTAACAGGGTAGCTGTTCGTTAAGCTTCCCCTGGCTCCTGCGGCAACATAAATTAGAAAGCCTTGTGCTGAGCTTGAAAAATCTGACAGTGCCATCGACCAGCCGGGGTTTTGAGCTGCTGGAATTGCAAACTACATGTGATATAAATAGCCTGAAGTAAAACAGGTCATTAAAATAGAATATTAATGATCTAAGATGTTGGTAACACAAGAACCCTTTTAAATTTATGTCCTCAATAGTGAGCTAAAAGTAAACCACAGGAACTGATGATGGTAATAAAAAAAAAAAAAAGAAAGGAGAATATATCCAGCCCCCAGTTCCTTTCATGACCCACGGTCCCAAGATGCTGCTCTTCCTCTCCAGCTCATACGCTTTGCTCTCAGCACGGTTTAGATCCTTATGTAAGCACGCTGGCCTCAGCTAACCTCCTCCTAATGTCCAAACATGTTTCTGTTGTGCCTTCCAGTACTTTACCTTTGTCGGATTTAAAATCTCATGGTGTGGATGCCAAAATCTAGAAGGTCCCCAAATTAAACTGAGTTTGTTCTAGGAATTGAGAGAGGCAGGATTAGAGGGAGGATTAGATCGGTAGGATTTTTGGCTGTGATGATACAGAACAAGGCTGTTGTTTCTGTTGGTGTTGTGTTTGGTTACCTGAACATCAAAGTCATTCGAGTTCATCGTTGTTTTCAGTTGGCTTCTATTTCTGTTGCTCATAAAGGTATCTTGATGTTCTTGTTTTTATTTAGGGGATTAACTGTTGGTTAGCAGAGGCAGCCCGTTGGGCAGCTGAGGTGATGGAGAAGAGTAACAAGATGACAATTTCTCTCCTGTGATTTTATGAAGAAGTTGTCCCTGCTAGGGTAGGGGAGAGGAGGGAAGGTGAGGTGGGCACAAGTCATGGCAGCAGTGCAAAGCTGCAGAAGGAGGCACTGAGCAGGCCGTGGCAGATGTTGGACCGTGCCGTGGAGTCTGAGGCCGAAGTAATATCTCCCAGAGGACATCTGCCCAGACTCAGCAGCAGGCCAGCGCCCAGACCCCTCCGATGCCAGAATACTCCTCTCCTCTGCATCTGCTGGTGGCTGGATGGAGGGGGCTTTGGGCAGGACCTGGAGCTCTGGGCTGGACCTGAGCAGCAAACCCAAGGATTTGCACTCCCTCTGCTGGCAGCATTTCTGCTGTCTGGTGCCGCCCTTCATTCCTGAAGGAATGCTGGAATCAGTGGGGACAATCTTGAGCAAACAGGGAAGTAGTAAAATTAGCATGGCACCTTTTTAGGGTCCTTGAACACTAGGAAAGAATCCTTGCTGGCCATGCCATGGAGGTGCAAGTCAGTCAGGAGATGCATTTATTGCACTTCTTTCCAAAAGGTCACTGCTTGCCTTGGGAAGTGAAGGCGCAGGGGAAATCACATCAGCAAAAGTCACTCTTCAGTATCTTTTGGATCTAGTGTGGAAGACTTGAACCGTGACCAAGAATGACTTCAGTACTATGTTTGCTTGCCTTAAATTTTATCTAAATTTTTTGTTCTGGGTTAACCCAAATGGAGATAGGTCTGTCTCCAGACTCAGTATTTTCCCCTTCTCATTGTTGCCACCTCTTCTGTCAGATTTGGTTTGCTGCACTCCGTGAAGTGCTTGCTTGATTTGTTCTTTAAACTTCCAGTGGTTTCTCATCTCAAGCCACCAGTATCCTGATGCTACAACCTTGTAGTCAGATTAGCGCCTCAGAGGGATGTCAAAAAAATGCTTTGCTTTTGGGAAAGTTTTATCTCTCAGCATTACATTTTCCATCTTGTCCTCTCCTACTTTGGATTTAGTAGATACTTCTCTAGAGCTTTACCTTCCAGTTAGGGGCAGCAGCTTGCGTTTGTCCATTTACCAGGCTCAAATCAGATATTCTGGCCAATACTGAGAACCCCAGCTTGTGGTGTGCACCACCATGAGCTCTGGTTATTGTCAGTCTCAGCCGTATCCAGCCCAAAGTCCCTACCAGATAAGAACTGCATAACTAGGAAGCATTTTCAAACTGTCCATGGCAAAGGAATAATTACTAATATTCAAGGAATTACTGAAACTTCTCCTTGCTGCTCTTTAGTTTCATTCTTGCTGCCTGCCTACTCCAGGTAATGATTTTCCCTAAATGTGCTTACTTCTCCTGATTCTTGCCCAAGATTTCCACATTGATAGCAGAGCTCTGAGTTGAAATGACCTTTTTTTCCTTGCTTTCAAGTATTATTTCTGGTTATCAGCACCTATGGTGACTTTTCTGCTTCTCATGTGACTTTGTTGGCAGGGGTCAGTTCAGTTGCATGTAAAGCTGCAGCAGGTAGCAGCTTTCCAGAGCTGCGCTCTCACACTTAGAAGCAGCAGCAAAGTTAGTTAAGTGTGACAGCAGGTTTGTCACCAGGTTCCAACCAGAACGAATTGAAAGCCAGGCAACAGTTAGCTCACCACTTCTCCTCCATCTGCCACAGGGCAACAGAGAATTATTGGGTCCTTTCTAGGAGCTTCGTCCAGTTGAGCTTTCAAAGTTGCAAGTAACTGAGCTTCTGCCATTTCCCTTGGGAAAGTATTCCTTACAAATACAATTCACTGTCAGGAAGTCATTCTGAAACTCTCCCTAATTTTTCCTTTTTTTTGGTGTCCTCCCACTAAAATGGGCTTTAATACAAAGAAACTATTTAAAACACTACTTTTTTTATTTTCCTATGGAGGCTGATGTGGTTTGTAGTTAATGAATGTATGAGACTATAAGCTCTCTGGTTTAAAGACGAAGAGTCACCATATTCCCTGTGGTTGTGCTGATACTTTCACTTATTTCCTTGATGGTCTGGATGAGTTTCATGTGACTGTGTTAAATGAATGTTAGGTTTTGGGTTCCCTTCCCCAATATATGTTAAAAATTTGTGTGTTTTGCTGCTGAAAAGAGCGGGATCTAAAAAGCCTACTCTAAATCTAGATTATGTTTGTGCAGAAGTTTTGGGTTTCTCTTGGATTCTGTGAACGATGTTGCGTTGGGTTGGGTTGGGTGGTGAACCCAAGGGCAGCATACACCAGTCAGTGGGTGGTGGGAGAAAGTAGCAGTCTGATTTCCCTGCTGAGAATAATCAAAGTGCAAAAGCAAACAGCATGAATACAAATTTCTGCTAATAGAAGAGAGACTTAATGTCCTTGAACTGTGCTGCAGAAAAGAAATTTAGGAAAACACCTGTTACTTAGGTATAATTGCAAGCCACTGCGGTTCTAGAGGGAGTTGTTTTTAATGGTTAAAGAATACAATGCATTTTAAAATTGATTGCTTTGCATGTTATATTGTTGTGAATCTCGACAGACCAAATTGTTTACCTTTGTAGAAATCAGTCAAAACAAAAACAGTTGCATAAGAATGAGCTGGGAGGGTTTTCAGAAGCACAGATCATTAGTTAGCAAATTCAAGGGCAGCTAAACACCTCCTGGGATTTTTCTCCATGTCACTGTAGGCATATTAAACAGGTTATAGCTTAACATTCTAGGGCACTCACCAACAGCAAATGAACTTGGAGTACTGGTCTTAACAAAACTGGACGAGCCAGATTCTAGTTCTACCACAAAATGACTTAACAGGAATCTTCTGTTTTATAAATGTCTACCAAAGCTTTGATTTAGCACTTAATAAAAGGAAGCTGAGAGCCTGTAGTGAGATCTGCTGCTTGCCGGGGAGAATAATACAAATCTTCCCAGTTACTAAATTTATAAACCCACTTCTACAGTGATAAAAGCATCTCTAGTTGCTTAGTCATGACAAGTCACATATAGGTTGTTGCTCACTGCTCAGAGCCTCACACCTCTGCTGTTGGACCCCTTACTTTCCAAGATGCCTCTTTTGCTTTACAGCTGTGCCAGCAGCATTAGAATTTTCTGTGGTGTTGTCTAGCTAGTAGCATCATTTTGCTATTCTTCTGGTCACATACAAAGCCGTATTGTGGTGTTCTAGATCAGTAAAACTTGCTTGCTATCTTTACGTATCATCCTTATTTACGAAAATTTTGCAGTGTTTTTAGATTCCTGAGCAGAAATTTAGGAATGCAAAGACATTTTAGGCTGGGATTTCAGCCAGGCTGCCATTCAAATTCTCTTAGAATTACAGGTTAATTTAGGAAGGGACTTCTGGAGGTCATCTGGTCCAACCCCCTCTTTGGAGCAGTCTGCCTTTGATGTTGGCTCAGGTCACTGAGTTTTGAATACCTCCAAAGATGGAGATTTCACAGCCCCTCTGGCACCCTATTTCAGTGTTTGACCACCTTCGTGAGGAACATGTTTTCTTCATTTAAGGAGAGTTTCCATTTTTAAAACTTGTATTCATTGCCTCTTGACCCATCAGTATCTAGCTCCAAGAAGAATCTAGCTTTCTGCAAGAAGAATCTAGCTTTGTCTTCTCTGTAGCCCACTATGTATGCAAAGACCCGTCTTTTAGCCTTCTCTTTGCAAGATAGAACCAATGTAGCTTCCTCTGCTTTTCCTTGCTCATCATGGGCTTCAGACCATCATAGCATCCATCCACTGGAACTGTTTCAGTTTGTCAATGTCTTTTTTGTATTGGAGAACCCCAGACTTGATGTCAGTACTCCAGGGGCAGTCTCATGAGTGCCAAATAGAGAGAAGAATAATCCCTTCCCTTGACCTGCTACCTGCATGTGTACCGGTGTAGTGGGTGCACAGTTCGCTTTCATTGCTGCAAGGACAGGCTGCTGACTCGTGTAGCTTGTACATGAGGACCACGGAGTCCTCTTCTGCAAACTCAGCCAGTCAGTCCCCAGTACTGATATATGGGCGCTATTTTGTACCAGGTTCATGACTTTGCATTTGCATTTATTGAACTTCATAATGTTCCCATCAGCCCATTTGTTCTGCCCTTGTGTCTGTGAGGAACTAGCATGTGAGAGTGGGGTGGGTACAGCTCTGTTCATATGGGAAAACTCCGTGTAGACAAGGCCCTCCGTACTGACCAGAGCAAATGTTGAACTTGGTCAGATATTTCCATCTCTAGTTTGAACTGCATGGCAATATTTTTGAGGTTCTTGCTCTAAATGCCTCAGTTAAGATCAAAGAGTGTTTGTTTTTTCTTCCCATATCTTTTTCAATGAATGGTCCAGGTACTGTGAGAGAATTCAGTATCTCAGGCATTTCTTCCAGTGCTGTTCTGCGTGGTCAGTCAATCACAGGGACTCCCAGGAGCTCATTCTAAGATCGCTGACTCACACAGATTACACTAAGCATCTTCATGTTTCTTAATTAGCTTAATAAATTAATCAGAAGTTGCGGTATAGAGCAAAATCCAAGCTAAGTGGTGAGATTTTGAGCAATGGGATGACACTGGATTTGCTTTTAACAAAACTCCTTGATCCTTTAGTTGCCTGTCAACGTAACTGAGAGATTAGCATGTGTCACAGCTTGGGTCTCAAGCCGTGTATGTGTATAAACTCCATAGGCTCTTGCTGATGTTACTGACTGTTGCTGTAGATGGGGAAAGTTGAGGCAGAAAGCAAACACTGCCTGGCTATGGCCGCAGAGGAGTTGGGGGTCAGAGCACTGCCCACAGTTCTCTCCTGGTGCTGCTTATTACAGATCACTCAGGTCGTTTCTGCCCTTATCGTTGGATCCGGCAGTGCTGCAGAGCTGCCTGCTTGCCAAATCTCATTGTATTAGCACTTAAAACAAGTGCTTAAAGAAAGATTAATGTCATAGGTGTAGTGTGGTTCGAGACTCTGGCAAGAAAATCAATGAAGTATAGAAATTATTTATGTCATTTCCATGTGTGCTTGCTCTCTCTGTTTCATTTGTGTTGTTCTTTTAAAGTCCTAGGGATACTACAGACAGGCCAGATTTCCTTACCTGGTCATTTACTTTATTCATCTCCTTGTTGAATATGTATTGTGTGTCTTTAGCAGTAGAAAATACAGTTGAAACCTCTGTTTCTTGGTTGAATAAAACAGTATGACAAATACCAGTGGCTTGATAAAGTCTTTGAATAAAACTGTAGCCAGTTTCCATTTAAAACACACAGAGGAGTCATTATATTACTCACAGGCCACTTTTAAAGTTGGGCTCATGCTATGTTGTGCTCTTTTATGAGGTAAAAAGAAGCCTTTGCAGTCCTGGCTTTTGCTTCAGCCTTTTCTGTCCTGATTACTTCCATACGTGGAGGGTATTTTGCAGTTGTCTACGCAGCAGTCTGAGAGGGCAACCAGACTGGGAATGCACCTTTGTGACACCTCTGTCACCAGCACCGACGCTTCTGCTGTCTGATGATTTCTGGCAAATTTTCTCGATCAAAACTAGTTTGCAAAGACCCAAGAAACGTAATTTTCAGATCTAGTCTGCCTCTTCAAGTGACTATGTGAGCATTGGAGCCCATGCAAAGGAAGACTTTGGGAGGAAAAGGCAGCCTTTAGAGACTGCCTGATTAGATTGGCTTAAATTCACTTGACCCCAGCAAAATGATGGGTTCATGAAAGTCAGGAACAGGAAAACTTGACAGTCAAGAGGGAGGAGAGATTAGTGTAACATAGAGTTTTAATACTGAAGGTAGAGCTGAACATCAGTGCTGCCCACCACAAAGTCCAGTGACATTTGAAACTATGACAGGTTTCAATGGTCTTGATACTTTGGGTTATAAATAAAAAAAATAAAAATCAGATTATGGTAGCACCAGGAAAAAGTGTTTCTAGACTTTTTTATCATTGTAGAAAGTGCAAAATGTCCAATACCCATCCATAACTAATTCCTTATCAGCTCACTTTGCATATGAGAGAGTGGTAGCTGGTAGAGGTGCTGGTAGAGAGCGTGGTCACTTGTCCCACATTCGGTACTGTTGGTCAGATCAGAGTGCTCTGACAGCTAAAATGGGGAGAGCATAACATATTTTACTGATCCTGAATTCTTGAGGGAAACCACCTTGATGCAAAGGGCACTTACCTGGTTTTGTGCCTGAAAGTCGTGCACCTCTTCCCATGGTATTACAGCCCCTCAGGTCCTTCCCCAGTCCCATTTCCATAAATCTCTTGCATTACTTGTAGAGGTGTCCAGGACTCCACTGTTAGAAAGACCATCCTTTTCAAAATGTGATATTTTATCATCTGCCTCAGCTTTATCACAGGCAGTACAGAAGTAGAAGAGAAGGCTGTAATTTGGTGATTCTGATCAAACCTGAAACACGGAGGTGATAGCGTTGTCTGGTTTTTTTTGTGTTATGTATTTTTTGTACAGATCTGAGCACTTGTACAGATCTGAGCGCTCTTAGCACTTACTAATGTGTGAGAAGGGTGATCCTCGGGAATTAGCATCTGAATGAGTTTCTCTGGTCTGTGATAGAAATGGTTCTTGAAGGAGTCACCTTTTGACTCGATAGCAAAGACAACAGGTGCTGGGAAACAAATTATGATATTTGGGTTGCCCGTGTGACATTTTTTTGGTGCTACAGTTATTGAACATCATATTGAAAGGATGTAATTGGAGTAATATACTACAGGGGAACAGCAATGATAATAGTACTTAAATCTTTCTTGCTCAGTGAAGTCGCCTTTTTTTTTTTTAAATGCTGTTCATTGAGCAGTAAAAAGAGCTGGAATTCTTGCAAGGAATGCAAAGAAATAAAACCTGACACAGCGAAGGACTTTCAGTACAATTTGTTTGTTGATATTTTAAAATCACAAATCATCTTTCTATTAATTCACTGTAGAATAAGGTCTCCTCAAGATAAGACTCAGCAGTGCTGTGGAGTTGGTATTTAAAGTATGTCCATCTGCATCTAAACGAGTAGCTCCAAGACAATCAGATTATGCAGTAGTTACTTTGGTGAGAATATCGCCTAAGTGGAATGGAAACTTCATTTTGAGTCTAATATTAGATCCTGCTTTGGAAAATTCCTTTTAAATGATCACAAGCTGGGAATAGCAAAAGAATTTAACTTTCGACAGACAGCATTCACCAAGAATTTGTTTTTAACTGCTTATATTGGGTCCCTGGGAAAGCAGATGTGAAAAACTTACCAAAGTCAATTGACTTGACCTGATGCAATGTTTATATCAGTAGTTGATAAGTTTTCCTCCCTCGTCTAATTTGTTCAGGATATTTTCATTCTTTAGGCGTGAGTAAGTCTGGGTTGGAATAGTTTGAATGCCTGTTAGTCTAATAATCTGAATCTTAAAACATGCAGACATTATTGCCTATAAAGGGATCTAAGCAAAGTTGCACTATTTTGGTTATCTTCCGCGGATGGGGTTACGTATCCTTTTTGAGCCTAGCAGAGGAATGTGAAACAGTGTTGCTTACCTCCAGATAGTTCAGAAAGCGTATTGATTTCTACTATATTTATACTTCAAAATGCCACTTGTATTTGGTGAACCCTTTGAATGTGTGTTACTTCTTATGCAGCTTTACAAAGGACAGTTTCAGTGGCAGCTAGGGAAACTGGCAATCAGGGATATAGAAGTGGATTTGAAGGGTCATGTCATTAGTATTCCTCTGGCAAAAAGGACTTCAGGAATTAAATGGGGAATGATTGAAATTCAGGGATCTTTTGAGCTACTAGTGTATCCCATCTTGGCTTTTCTCTTTGTTGATCAAACTTTGTCGATCAAACTTTGTCACTTTGAATATTTCAATAAGTTAATTCCTAAATATGCCTCATCCTCTCTATGTACCGTGTCTAAATAAATAAATTATTTGGGAGAGAGGGAGAAAAAGAAACTAGTGGATTGGGCTGACCTCTTCTCCCCAGCCCTACCCAGTCCACTTGCTTCTGTGGTTTGGCCATTGTTGCTCTTGTTTCCAAGCTTGAGGAGAATGTCCGTGGGAGCTCGCTGCAAAGGAGAGCTCCAGCCTGGCCTTCCTCTGCCGGTGTGTGAGACAAGAAGTGGAACAACTGTCAACAAGATAATATAATGAATTCAGTGCCAGGGTGATGGTTTCACTGGGAAAGACATTAGAAACCCGACACTGATCTCTTTAGCTGTTCTCCTTTAGTGCATTGGGTGGATTTATGTGACCCAGGAATGCATTTCTCAGACAGAAATCAGATTATGATCTTAAGCATCTGTTAAATTTAGCTTTTGCCTCTTTTTTCATGAAGCCTGACACCAACATTTTTCTTTTTATTTATACCCATGTGTCTATAATTCTGCTATAATTTCTCATCTTCCAGGAATTTCTGAAATGTCTAAATTGCTGATCTGTCTTCTTGCAGGCAAATCTCACCTGGCTATAGTACAAAGAGTAAACAATGAAGGAGAAGGGGATCCTTTTTATGAAGTCCTGGGAATTGTCACTTTAGAAGATGTGATTGAAGAGATCATCAAGTCTGAAATTCTGGATGAAACAGATCTATACAGTGAGTAGAAATATTTGCACTTTGTTTATAGATGAGAGGGAAGACTCCATCCAGCAGCAGTTGTGGTTAGTACCTGTGTTTTGAGAGATGTTAAATTGCTGATTTAAAATCTCAGTGACCAAATGACCTGCAGATCCCTCCAGTGGTCAAGGTGATTTTTGTTTTCGCGGCATGGGCACCTCATCCCTTTTTGCTGTATTAATTCAGAAACAGGACAGGTTTCTTTATTTGACTCTTCCATCAAGAAGGTTTACATCTGCAACAACCTGGCTCTTCTTCTCCTGCCGGCTGTTCTCCACCACAGTGGCCTTGTTAAATCTTTTTTGTTACAGTGCTCACGACCTCCTATGTTTTCCCCTAATCCCCACTCTGCCTCAAGGGCCTGTAGTCCACGTACCACCATACCTTAGGAAGAAGGCAGGTAAAGGCTGTGCCTCGAGGAAGGGGCATCCCTCTGTCATTCATTCATAAAACCTGAGAATGGAAAGTGTTCTTCAGGGCCGAAAACCAGCACGTCCTGAATGACTACTCTTTTTATCACTCAGTACAGCTTCTTCCTTCCTTTGTGTTAACATATGTTGAGGGAGATGATGCAGCAGGCCAGCCATTACCTGGGACTTGAGAAATCTGGACTCTTCTCTTTCCCAGTTTAGAGTTTTTCTGGTCTTTGGCAAAGTTACCTAAAGTGTCTTTGCTTCTCCCATCTGCACGGTCTGGCCTGTGCATACGGGACTTCCTTTCTGTCATTCCTCATCTCTCTTATCTGTGTTTTGATCACTTGCTGGCAGATGCTATTTTTTACTGTGTGTTTGCCTGTAGCACAAGTATGTCTCTAGAATCTATTATTATAGAAATAATAATTTTAAGTATGTTTTACACTGTTCAGCTGTCCTTTATTTTCTTTTTCTTTCCCTGTGAAAGGCATCTGAATGTTTCTACAGTATCTTTTTCAGGCAAGTGCAAGCATCTTCTATCCTACTGCTTTCTATAGCTGGTCAGTATTTTAGCAGTATTTATGTGCCCAAAGGTTCAGGTAAATCACAGTTGTGTTTTACGATGTGTTAAAAAGTCTAATTACTATGCAAATCACAGAATTCCAGTTGGTATTGATTTCTTTTCATACCTTCATAAATGAATTGTCAGGCTAATTGCTTACAGCATAATGCTTTTACAGGGTCAATTCAGACTTGTATACTCCAAAAAGATCTTACCTTTATCTCAAAGGTGATGAGACATTTCCACCTTTCTGTGGGTGAGAAGACATTGCATGTGCATTTCAATGTTGTTTTTTTTCCCACTTATTTGTTAAGAGAAACCACATAGATGATTATATATTGTTCTTCAGGACAAAAAAATGCTTTGACCGTTAATGCTTTGACTGTTAGACAGCAAGGAAATGAGAATTTAATTTTACTATCTGAAGACTTCCTAGATTAACAAAATAGAGCTGGTGAATGTGACTTCATCTGAAACTCTCCTTCCTGGGAAGGTTTTATTATTGAAAATTCCTGGTTCAGAACAGGAGGGAAACTTCACATCCTAGGCTTCCTGGAGGATGTGGGAAGTTTTGGGGGGTGACTCTTGCAACATACCATGGAGATGAACTTCTAATTTGGTGTTCGTTCCACTGTTCAGACTGAAGGAAACTGTAAGAGTAGAAATGCAGAGAAACTGTAAGGATCACAGAAAATGTGACAGGTTTTGGATTTGTTCAGGTTACTGTGCTGTAACCACTTCCAGTTGGTGTAGTGATGGGAATATGCTCTGTGTTTAGTGGAGGTACTGTCCATGATATGTTAAGGCAGCTCATTTTTTCTGTTGATACCAGTGTGTCAGTGCTAGTAAACCCATCTAGTACTAGAGTTCTCTGATGCTGTTCGTGATCTTCCTTGCTCAGCTTAGACTAAGTCAACCTGAAATCTTTGGACTGATTTGCTCTGTGCCAGATGTTTACTTAAAAGTAGACCTTATGAGAAAATTTGGCAGCATTGTTACACCTTTGTTCTGAAGCTTTAAAAATGTTTTGGTTTTCTTTAATGAAAACCTGAAATTTGGTGAAATGGCTGACCTTGGTGCTGGAGCTGTGCCTTTCCCGTATTTCTGTGAAAATCCATTTGAACCGTGTTAGGGTAGAAGCAATTGTGTATTACAGTTTTTGCTGAATGCTGCTTTCACTGCTGAAGCTCTGCAGCTGAACTTCTCAAGGGCTGCACGCCCAGTAAATGTGTCGTATTTCTTCAGATTGCTCAAGTCTTCTACGTCTTACAGCTTGCAGAGCTCTTGGGAGTAAGAAGAAGATAGGAGTAAGAAAAATTGTTAAATATGTCTTACCTATCAACATCTGAATAGACTGAGTGCTGAGCATGAGACTTCGTATTGGGGATGCTAATGGGGTGGAGAGAAGAGATTTCTGTCATGACAGAAGTAAGCTCTGGCTATGTCTCAGCCAGTGTCACAAGGAAGAGCTGTCAGTGCATTTGACTCTTTGTATTGGAAAGTTGGAGCATTTTTTCATGGTTGACAAACTACAGGAATCTGTCCTGCACTCCCATGGTCCTAGCCATGGTGGGAGGTCATTTCTAACCTTCTCAGAGACCCAAGAGAGAAAGCTCTATGTTCTGCATTGGCCTCAAACCACACAGTCCACTTGAGGAGCATGGAATTCACCGCTCTGACCCAGGTTTGACTGGTGGCCTGTTCTTTTCAGCCCTTTCTAATTAAAGACGAGTTTAATCATCCCCTTAGTGCAACTGGAACGCTGCTGTTTTTCACATGTGCAGGTTCGGAGAGGGTTTGCCCCACATAGAATCTGAGATCTTTTTCTATAAATGAAATACTTTAACACACCCTTGTGCATGTGTTCTGCGTGTGGCAAATAAGTAGTCTGGCTGTAAGTATCAGCTTACGCTGCATTTTTGCACCCTCACCCACATGCTGTTCAGCAGTCTGTCCCAGAGAGCACGACCCCAGCCAAGCCCATGCCAGGCCATGGGACACAGCTGTCACAGCTGCACTGCTGCTTCTGCAAGAGCTTGCATCTGATGGTTTTTTCTTTAGCCTTGGCCAGTTACTTCCCAGAGGGGAAGACCACATCTTACCCGAACATTCCTATTTCCAAACAGCTGTCAAAACAGATATGTTAAATATATGTGCTGGTAAAGTGTCACACTTCTCCCATTTCAACCATGGTGCTACAGGAATAAAAGATTATTTGCCCTTTTGCCCTAGTAAGTATTTCTACTTACATCCAGTGGAAGCGTTTCAACAAAGACAAGGTTGCGCAGCACCGATTTGTCTGGCAAGACCTACAGATGTTGGCAGGGTGTACATCAGCATGTTAGGCCAGGAGGGCAGAGCTTTGTGTAGCCGTGGGGCGGTGCTGGCCCGGTTTTCAGGTACCACAAGTGCAGCGTGAAGCCTACGGTGGTACAGCTCATTGACAGGAGACATACAGAAATGCTTTACTGCCCCACTGATGTTTCCCTATCCCGGGGCCAAAATTTGTACTTGTGGTGATTTTTGCCTCCCAGAAGAGCACAAAGACAGAGCTCCTTGTGTGAAAGCACCTCAGCCACAGCATTGGAAAAAATAACATTCTCTGAGCTTTTCAGGAAAAGCACAGTTTCTATTCTTCTTACCTCTTACACGAAGTGGGACCTAGTGAAAGCTTCTGGGGGACTTTTCACCTATTCATTTTCTATTGTTTTGGTATCCATCTTTCCTTTAGCTGCAAGTACAGATCAGATACTCAGACTATATTCCTAAGGCAGGGATTGTTTTTAATCAGTAACCGCTCCCTTGGATGGTTTCTGTTCCCTCTCAGTCGCTGATGTAGTCTGGGTCTTGGGTAAAGTGCTACTAAGGTAAGAGGCTTCTAGTTTCAGAGAAGAAAAAGGGCATGGGCTGTCATCGTTCTTCATCATGTGCTTGGGAACAAGTATGTCAAACTTTCTGATTTGCAGAGCTCACAGAATGAGCTTTAAATATCTAAAGTAGACACATCACTCTCGGTACAACTGTTGGGTCTGTGATAGTCCTGTAGTGGAGGCGTGTCCACGGGAAGTTGATCTAAATGTATTCGTATCTAAAAGACTAGGCAACTTGGGAAAATCTTTCCAGAAATCTTTCTGGAAATCTGTCAGTTACCAGTATTGTGCATTTCCAAGCCCCAAACTCAACTGCTTTGAGCCTTATGTAGTCTGTAGCATATATTTGGACACCTACAGGACTCCTGATCTCAGTGGCTTCCTTAATGTGGTACATCTCTTGTTTGTGCTTCTGTGACTCCATCTTTCATGTTGTCTTTCACAAACGGGGATTCCTCACCAGAGAGCCTGTTTTAAGACATAGACAAGCTAAATGGCACGTATTTAACTGAATAAAGGAGAGGAGTCCAGGATCATTAGCAAGCGAATTCAGGTATCTGAACTCTTGACGCTACTCTGTACTTGATTCTGGCTTCAGTGCCTCTAAAGCAGCCAGAGATTCCCACTTCCAGGCTGTATGCCTTGCCAGCCTTTGCTGAATTTTGGACAGGACAAAATAAACTACATGTGCTGCACGTTGGGAGTTACTTGGACCAAAAGCATGTGGATTTTGCCAAGGCTGTGAAGAGTCAGTGAAGCTGTGGTACCCCATAAGAAATAAGTCATTGTATATTTAGTTTATGTACTTGCTGGGAATTTTCTAAGGAATATATATGAAAAAAAGTAACTATTACAGCTATTCTTGTAGAATGACACCATTTGATCTTTAGTAACACTGAGCAGGACCCCTCCCCAGCTAGAAATGCACACACACCTTAGGTGCAACG
Source organism: Apaloderma vittatum (assembly GCF_000703405.1). NCBI lineage: Eukaryota > Metazoa > Chordata > Aves > Trogoniformes > Trogonidae > Apaloderma > Apaloderma vittatum. The sequence goes on along the minus strand of NW_009697504.1, from coordinate 33,594 downwards.
TGCAGAGCCACTCTACAATTAGGTATTTGCAAGCAGAAGCTTTACCTCCCTCTGCGAAGTACCAGAGAGGAGACAGAGACCATGGGTTCCTGGCTCTCCAGGGCAGGGCTGGGCAAGCTGTGGCACAGCCCGTGGGTTGTTTCTGGTTCGTGCTGCGTGCTGATGGGTGAGGCTTTTCGTGTGGGTCCGTCTGCACCCTGTGCTCTGGGTGGTCATCCTGGCTGCCTCCATCCAGCGTGGTTCGTGTTGAATCCCGTTCTAACAGAAATCACTTCCTTCCTCTCTTTTCCCACCCTCCCTTCCCCAGCTGATAACAAGACGAAAAAGAAAGTAGCTCATCGGGACAGGAAGCAGGACTTCTCTGCCTTCAAGCAGACAGACAATGAGACGAAGGTTAAAGTATCACCGCAGCTCCTCCTGGCAATGCACCGGTTCCTGGCAACAGGCAAGTGCGGGTTATCTTTTTTTTCGATCATGCCAGAGCCTTGGAGGCAGTTTGTCAGCAAAGGCTGGTGAGGTGGGTGGGACAGTGCAAGCGGGAAGGGAGGCTGGATTGTGGGGTGACAAATAATGCCACTGTTGCGTTTTTCTTTTTAAATTCTCTCCTCTCCTGTGTTCAGTGTCGGCATGAACCCTCTGAGACATTTACCAGGGGTGGACCAGTAACTTTAAATTGGTCTGAAAGGTAAGGATGAATGCCAAATGCCGCACTGCATGTCTAGAGTCCGTCAGATTAACGACTAGCAAGTACACCCCATTAGGAAGAGCTCAGGGAACAAACCAAAGAGGACTCGATACCACTGGCCAGCTGACTGTAATTGCACTCTGGCGCCTTCTGCAGAAAGAGATGCTGGACTTTTTGCAGGAAGGTCTAAACCTGTTCCATGAGACTTTTTGACTCCAAGCGAAAAACTCTCCTGACGCACTTAATGCAGACTGCGCAGGCGGTTGAACTGTGCTTTTAAAAATGGATTTCTGGCTGACTTGTGTGACCTCCGTTGATGACTTCAGGTTTCAGAGGACAGTTGTCTCCATCCCAGAACACCTTGATGTTTTAGCCCTTGGGTGGGCAGTCTGGCAGAGAGGCCAGGGCCTTCAATGGTTTCTTGCAGCTGATACTGCCTTTCGTCGTAAAGTTGATCCTTTCGACTCACAGATGAGACCTGTTAACAGGAGAGCTTGTGGAAAACGTAACCTTCCTATTGCTCATGCTGTCTCTATTTGACACATAAAGACTTCTCACACACAGGCCTTTCTGATGGGCATCTTTCACTGCTATGTTCAACATACGTTCATGGGTTGAAAACTTGTTGTCTCAAGCTTGCCAGCTCCAGGTGGAAATTAGTACTTCCCCTCCTCTAAGATGCAGTAACTGCCTGCCTAGATGCTCCTAGTCTGCCTTTGTGCTTTATTTTGCCTCTGTGACTTGCAAGAAACATGTACGTGATCGGTTATCACATCTCAGCTGAGGGGCAGTAATTCCTTAAATAAAAGGCTTGGACTCCTACGGCTCGTGTGTGCGTGAGCGTGTCCTTGGTGAAAGGAAGCAGTTCAACAGGAAGATACGGATTTAACAGCAAGCAAGGCGTTGTTCATGTAGTGGTACAAGACTTGATGAAGTTCCTTAAACACCTGCTCAACAGACACAGCCTTACAGTGCTGCCTCTCTACTTGTTCTGTGGATGAAAGGATTTTGTAGCTTAAATCCAGGTCTGTCTGTGAAGCCACTGCTAAATAAGACGAAAGCTACAGTTTTGGTTTCTCTGTTCTAAATCGAGAATAGAATCTTTAGCAGATGAAAGGTACTGGGTCAGTAACGGTTCCTATTTTGAAATGAGGTGTTAGGAAATCTTATCAATTTGCATGTGTAAGTCTCGACGTCCCTGGCTTAACTCTCCCACACAAGGATGAGCTTTTTCACTTCAGACAGCTCCTGTTGGGAACACTGAAGAGCAAGTGAATAGGGGATGTGTTCTGTGTGTTAGGCATTAATCCCACATGGTTTGAACTGGCCTGCGCTGTCTCTCACTTTTGAGTAACTCTTCCCCTATGAACCGTGGCAGCCCCAATTGTGTCTCTGATTTATCTAGAGCATCTATCTAGAGCAAATTTCTGGGCCCTAAGCAGTTATTTATTTTTTTAAAAGTGAAGTAAGTGCAGTAACTGTAATAACTTTTGAGGAAGGAGAAAACAAATTCAAAGATTCTCTGTGCCCCAGCTCTTCCATTTATACAACTCTACAATGAGCCTATACAACTGTGACTCTGAACTCTCAAGAGGGCAAGACTGTCTATTTTTTTCCCTTTCAGATGAAGACATGGTTTTTGGTTGTTTTGAAAAATACTTCAGTAATAAAAGTTGGGGCATTTCTGTTTTGTCTTTTTCCCCCCCTTACAAATCTAACAGTTTCAAAAGACAGGAAGCCTGCAATTCTGTAACGGATCTCTGCATCTGTGTGTCTTTTATAGGCAAATGCTTATTAACGAGTATTGCTGATTTCTTGCCAGACATATGAAGTGTAATGCCAAGTTATATCTTGTGTTATAGAAGTAGAAGCATTTGGTCCATCCCAGATGTCAGAGAAGATTCTTCTCAGGCTGCTAAAACATCCCAACGTCGTCCAGGAGCTGAAATACGATGAGAAGAACAAGAGAGCCCCAGAACACTACCTCTACCAGCGAAACAAGCCTGTCGACTATTTCGTTCTCATTTTACAGGTCAGACATGTGATTACGTAGATATGTGCAGAATTGTTCATCTCCTGACATATCCCTCTCTATACCTCTTCCAGCTGTTGAAGTTTGTCTTCTTCCAAACATGGAAATGGAGCTGTGACTTCTGGGAACAGCTCCTGACTCCTTTATGACCTTGCCAGCCTTGAAGAGCTCACTCAGCTGCTTTCAGCCTCAGTTAAACAAGTTAAGGATATACAGCACTTCCCCCTTCCAGTCATCTGCTGAAAGTTACTTACACTTTAGGTATCACTAGATAGGCAACGCAAAGGGATCCCTGCACACAGCTGGCATTACTTGGAAAATAGAGCTGCAAAAAATGACACATCATGGGGGTTTGGCCAGGATGTTTTCTCTAATGCATTTTTGCCTTTTGCAAAATGAGGCACAGGGATTTTGACAGTTTAGAGAAATTACATTTTTCCATGCAGTTTTGAAGCCTATACCTTTGGCGGCAGGAGAAGCGCAGGTTTCGTCGCGGGCATCATGCCATCTACTGAAGTGCTGCCACCTTCTGTCGCCGCCCCTATGGTTCCTGGGCACCCTGCCATCCAAGCACAAGCCCTACCCCGAGATCACTGTATTTGGGTGGTTTTTAGATTGGAGCCCTAGGTGATGCGGAAGGACTGCTTTTCTGCTTGGTCTGTACAAGACTGCTTCCAGTGCTGATATCTCCCAGATTTTGTTACCTCACTAGAACGTTGAATTGCTGGGTAAAGCTTCACACAGCAACTTAGCTTCCATCTAGCACCTTTTGAGTAAAGAGGGATTTTGCTGGAGAGATGCTTATGTTTCTATCCTACATAGCTGAAATGAGTTTTGATTGTATAAACAAAGGCATCATAGCTAAAGTGATAACGCAGGGCTTGAAGTCTTCCTTAACATGGCCTGGCATTAAGGGAAAAAAAAAAGGGAATGGGATTTAAACACTGTCAGTGATCAACAATTAAGAAACCACTGGAACATGATGTTGAGTAATTCTCTTTTAAGAAAGGATCTTTTTTTTCAAGGGTTTGAGGAGCTACTGATAGCTCTTTAACTGCTCTTTCTTATGTGCTGAATTGTTGCAATCTGAAATATTCCAGAGGCAAAATAATGCTCCCGAATGAAGTAATACTGCAAAGATATAAATGGAGGACATGGGTGATGCAAAAGAACAATCAGTTCTTTTAGAGCTATTCTGCAATCAGTAAATATTTAGCAGACACAATATGCTAGATCTATAATGCATTTGGAGAAGTGAATCTTGCAGTAGGTACTTACTATAAAAACTGAAACAAGGTTGATTCTGCCAGGATAAAGAGGGGGCAAATACTCTACTTTTGTTACTTAAATGAACTTGAATTTCTTCTCTTATGTCAAGAGACCAAGAATACTTTCACATGCCAGACCACAATGATATGTATATTCTATGTATTAAATTTACTAATTTAATTTCTGTAGAGTTACTGTTTTAGCTGGAGTGCCAGCTTTTTGCAACAGCTTTTCTCTTAGCTAATGGGAATTTCTTCTGTAGCAGTTTGAAATTTGTTTTTGTCATTGTGTTCTTTCAAAAATCCTGAACATTAAGCATCGGAAACCCAGAAACCATATGTGCATCCATTTAGACAGGACAGAACACACCTAATAGTGTGTGTGGGGAATTCTTAACGGCTCTTCAGCCAGGCATGCCCAGTCTTCATATGGCCACCACTGGGAAGATGGTGGTGCGGTGTGTGCTGGTAGAGCAGTGATCTTGGAATTGAAACTCAGCCACTACTGCTAATTACTAGTTTGTGTTTAGCTACTAACTCCAGACTGATTGTATGTGAAGATCAAAACCCTGGTGTGTATGTATTTTGGAGACCTGGTCTTGACTGGTGAGTAACTACGGGCAGTAAGTAGGATGAGGGCTCTGTTTGTAACCAGTCTGTGCCTGGGTGACTTAATTGTACCTTTTGGAAGGCTTATAAGTAATGAATAAGTTGCTTATTTGTGTTATGGAGTGAAATTGGTTTTAAAGGGGCTCATAGGAAGCCATTGCTTGGGATAGCAGGAAAGTGGATTTGCAAACTAGTCACTCTCTTCCTGCTGGGTAGATGATGTGGTTTTTCTCCTCTGGAACAGTTAGATACACTGACTTGGTATCAGGGCTCATGCAGGCTGAGTTAATTTTCATGTTTTTCTGCCCCAGTAGAGTACTGTAAAGTTAAAGGCATCATTATTTATTTTAAATGGTTCTTAGTGAAATACACACAGAGAAATAAAAATCTACCTTTTGGACACATTTTGACCTAGTTGTGTCCTGCTGATGTTCAGTCAACTTACTACATGTGGGACAGGCAGTTTGTCTGCCCTTTCCAGCCCAGCCAGAGGAAAGGCATTGCAGGTAATTTTGCTGTTTGCCCAAAATCCCAACCTTTGTGCATGAGACAACTTCTGTCTGCAGTGCTGTGCTGTAACTCAGTGCAATACCAGTAGGGAAGGCTGAACGTGAAAACCAGACCTCACTAAGCAGCCAATTATTTTTGGCTACTTATATACCAGAGTAACTGGGATGTTTACAGCTGTTTGATGTCACGGGTTCTGTTCCAGACTCCTTTCTAGGGCATGATGTTAAACATTCGATTGAGCCCACGTCAGAAACGGATGCATTTGCATTGTAGCGTGGCTTTGTACAGCTTGGGAAGTGCTGGGGGTCCTTCTGGGTAAAACCCTGTGAAAGAACAAGGTTTTGAGTTAAGGGTACTGGAATACAGAATTGCTGTTAGAAACCATGGAAACCAAAGCCCCAAGACTGGTCCTTCAGGAATAAGGGCTTTGTTTCTGTGGGAATCCCATCAGTCAAGGCAGACAGCATCCTCCCATGTTGTCTCCTATCTCCCATTCCTGTGTCTGTGTTAGAAAGGACTCTTCACGTGAATGTGGGCTGTGGCCCAAAACATCTAGGTATCTCAAGACCCCTGATGACTGTGCTACATAAAAGCTGCTTGTGATCCTGGGGAGTACTTTTTCACTCTATGTTGAGGGAAAGCAGCCTGGCAGCACATGGAGCAGGGCAGTAGCACCACTCCAAAGCGCTGTGGTGATCCCGCTCCTCTGCAGGGACTTATGCTGGCACCAAAGACCAGGACAGCTCAGGGCACAAGAGTGTGTTGCCCTCCGGGGTCTGTCCCTGTTCAGGCACCCTTACAAACTGCAGGGACCATGACACTGCTTAGGAGTGTCAGGCAAAACCAGCTTTCAGGGCTCATGTCTGGTCTTGTGCCCGGAGACCTATGGTCCCTTTTAATTGCAGCTCTCTCTCCTTTTCCTTAACAGGGGAAAGTGGAAGTGGAGGCTGGGAAAGAGGGGATGAAGTTTGAAGCTGGTGCTTTTTCCTACTATGGGGTGATGGCCCTCACAGCATCGCCAGGTATGTCCTCTTACCTTCTGCTCCTGGAATGCGCTCCGGCACAAGCCAACTCACCCTGTGAGGGGGTCAGGAGGAGGATCTCCTCTGCTGTGTCCATGGGGCTGATGTAACCGATACCTCCCTGCCATGGAAACTGCCTGCCTGGCACCACACAGGGTCCCTGGGAGAGACCGGAGCCGGTGGCGACGCTGACTGAAACCCAGCACCCGGCAGTGGTTTGCCAGCTCTCAGGGGATGGCGAGTGATGTACCTGGTACTACAGGACAGCTTTGTAGTTTTGCTCACGGGATGGAATTAACGGGAATAAATAATTAGTGGCAGAAGGACATCTAGTGGTGCAAAATACAAGCACCAGGTTAAATCGGATGGTTTGCTTTACCGGGCTGGTTTCTAAAGCTAAAGCTGGCTTGAGGAGAGCAGTGGTGCAGGAAAAGCGATTTCTTCTGTTGGCTTTTGTGTAAATGTAACCAAGGAATCATCAAGAGGGAAGAGCTGGTGTCCGAGGGTGAGGTGTGAGCCGGTTGCCACTGAGGTGTGAGCCAAGTGGTAGCCACACAAGCCACCGCCTCAGAGATGCAGGTGGGAGCTTGTCTTATAGTCCACCAAGAATAGGCTCCAGTGCTGTATTTCAGCATTTAGTGATGTATTTCAGTGCCAGCAGTGTCACAACTAAGATCTCAACCTCGACTGGGAATCCACAGCCCCTCTGGGGAGAACTGGGTGCTGGTGCTGGCGTTGGCGTCTGCTGACCCGATGCCGCTCGCTCAGCTTCAGAGAGGCACGTTTCTCATGCTGAAATTGGGTCCTATCGCAGCAGCGGTTATGTTCCGCTTGAGAGGCAGCTTGTTTTAATGGTACACTCATGAGCACTCCCTTTATGTATGCGTACCTACGTGTATGTAGATTAGGGAATGGTTCTGGGCTGAAAATGAATTTGTAAGTTATGAGTATAACCTTGTTAAACTCTGCAGACAACAGCACTTCTCTTGGATGTGTGAGTTCACTTTTGCAGGCAAGACTAATTCTTTCTTAATCATGTGCACTTTAATTTGACCAGTCTAGCTTATACCTTTTGAGGCTTGACAGGTTTGAAAGTGTGCAGAGCACTGGGTGGATTTTAGCTGAGCGTGTTTAACAGCAGTGTTCCCGAGGAATCGTGACACGTGTGCACAGCTGCTTCGTGTCCTCAGCTTTTGCAATATGGGCCAGGCAGGGAGCTGGGTTAGGCATGGTCACTTCTCCTACCAGACCTACACTTGGAAACCACTTGTCGCATCTCTGTTTTGCCAGCATCGTTCAGTTCAAATGTTGTCACGTGTTGGTTGATTTTGGTTTTCTTGTGTGCGTAAAACCATTCCAGTTGCCCCAAGTCCTGTGAGGTTGAATGAGCTCCTCTTCACATGCCCTGAAATCCATCCAGGATTTTGTCATGTCAGACTTGTGGATGTGCACTATTTTAAATTAATCTCAGCCAACCTTGGATTTCTTTACCTTCAACTGATTGGCTTTTACTGGTAGCAAACCTCTCATATTGCTGGCTTTGCCTTCAGGTTTTAGAGAATTTGTTTCATGTTGCAGCATCCTGAGATTTCTGTTAAGATGAGCTCATAAAAATAAATTCCTGTTGTTCTGTGTAGACAGGAAAGCTCAGTGAAAGTACAAGTCATTGCAGAACAAGAGAAAACTCCTGCTTTTCGGTGTGTCCTAATTAAATTTCATGTGCCTGCTCTCCCCACCTGCAATGTGAAATCAGTAACAGTGGAGTACAGCATTAAAAATAACAAAAAAATAACAAAACAAAAAATGCCCAAATGAACCAAAACCCCAATCATCTCCTCCCCCCCCCAAAAAAAACCCCACAAAGAACCCACAACAGAAGATTGAAGCTTTTCCTTTGACTAGAGCTGGGGAGGGTTTTGCAGTAATATGGTTCCTATGCTGACAGGGATGAGCTTGGAGAATCACAACCTCACTGGGTATTTTACTGAAAATTTGAAGAACTATGAAGTGTCTTTTGCTCTTATGTCTACTCTTGTCTGACTCCCATAAGGAACAGCACCTGTGAAAGCTTTCTGGCTTGTTTTAACTCTTTGCCTTCCAGGCTGGAATGGGCACCACTGCTCCTTTTGAACTATGTTAAAACTGAGTGTACTTTGATGGACTGTTCTGTGCTGGATAAACATTCAAATGAAATTCAAGTGGAAGTTGTTCACGTCGCTGTAATTCCTTAGGCTTGGGGTTTTTTTTGGTTTATTCCTAAAATTGATTAATTGTCTTTTTTTTCTGGTGTTGCTTTTGTTTTAACCCTTTACTTTTTCACAGTTGATTTGCACTTTTGGTTTTAGTTCTTCAGTGTGTGGACTGGCTCCTTCCCCTGTCGAGCGTGGATAGCTGCCGCCTTTCTGGTCGTGATCTCATCCTTTTTCTCTCCCTCTTCTAGTTCCCTTGTCCCTGTCTCGTACCTTTGTTGTCAGCAGAACAGAGTTGTTAGCAGCAGGTTCTCCAGGTAAATCCGCATGCTTCTATTTTCAACATTCTTGTGACTGCCCTGATGCCATAAAAAGTCAGCAGCAGTCTGTATTTATCTGACCCCTTTGCTCGTTAGGGAGAAGTCCATCACAGAGTTATGGCTCACAGGTAGGTATCCTGAACTTTCATTTATGGTAACCAATAGCAATGTGACAAAGTCATCAAAATGTGAAGAACTGAAAACACATTGGAGAAAACATGTTTGGTACTGCAAGCTTGTTCTTATTTCTCGTTTTTCTACAATGGTGGAAAATTAGGAGGGGAGATTTTATTAGAAGAAGGTATCATCCCGCAAGCTGAGGCTTAAACTTTTCTGAAGAAAATGCATTTGGCAGAGGAGAATGTCTACTGCTAAACCGCCGTAAAAGGAAAACTTCTTTAATGAAAAAATTCTTATAGTCTCATATGGGTAAAGTCTGTGGTTTGTATACAGTCTGGCCATTTCAATTCCTCAAAATCTTTGAGCTTTCTCTCAGCAAGGTTAATGCCATGGACTGACACAGTGATTTACTGAGTGGATGGATTTGCAATGGACTGTGCCAGAAGGTTGTGGGACCTCCTGTGGGGCTTTCTGGCTCCCGTTTTGGTTAAGACCTTGCTGAATGACCAAGCTGACTGGCACAGAAATCCGTTTGGAGAGGAGAGACTGAGGAGGGAACAAATTGGGCCAAAAAGAGCTCTGAGATGTGCCTGAGCAGTTGGAAGCTGGAAAGGGCCAAGAGCTGAGCTTTGCAGACCCTGCACACACAGAGTAGTTGAGAAAAATGGAAACCCATCAAGTCTGTAGGAAGAGCAGAATCCTAAAATAGTTTGGGCCACAGTGAACATATTTCTTCCCTTTGGACTTTTCTTTTTCAGATGAAATGTCTTTTCCTAAACCTGAAAGCAAGTAAGATAATGATATGCACATTTAAGTGAAACATCTTCTAAACATTAATACATATTGTGCGTTTCATACACTTTCACCATCTGCTTCCTGTATTTTCCCTCCTCTTCTTTTTTCACTTTTGAAAATGTATTTCACCATCAGTCCTTAAATTAGTCTCATGCACGTTGCAAACACACTACAGGTTGTTGCCCTGCAGGGAATTTTTTTCCTGCCCTGTTAAAGTTTCCTGCTGCTAAACTTCAAAGAAGGGGGAGAAATTTAATCTTTCTTTAATTATTGTATCTGATGGCTTTATTGTAAGCTTGATGGCTTTGATTATCTTTTTTAGCTTGGTTCTTTTGTTTTGCCAGGTCTTTTTTTTTTCTTTTTTCTTTTCCTTGCTACGAATAAATGTACAGTTTGCAATGCAAGTTGTTTCCAGTATAAATGCCAAGCATATTTTCATAGCTTTTCCCCAACCTAAAAAAAACCCAAACCAGTAATGGAAAATAATAATGGGAAGAATGTCCTTTGAAAGGAGCTGATATGGTAAACCTGATCGCTATGACAATGTGGTACCAGTTTTGATGAAACTTGGACCTTCTGCTGGATCCTTCTCAAAAGGATCCTGTTGTTTAACCCCAAATTCATAATGCAGTGGTACTGATGTTTGGTTTGTGCTTTGTGCTCTTTATCCCATATATAAGAAGGTGAGGAATATAGTAAAACCTGGGTAGAAAAGATCTGTCCAGATCTGGGCTGGCCTGCTGGGAAACCGGCAGGGCACTGTTCTGCAAACATGGACCTGCCTTGTATTCCTCTGTTGGCCCTTTTCGTGTCCTTCCTTTTCCATTAACTTCTCTTCTCCTTCTCTGACTTGTACATGGTCCAGAAGTGATGATGTCCTTTCCCTCAAATTTTTAGTAATCATACTTTTTTGTTCCATCCTTTCATTTCACCTTTCCTTTTTTGTTTTGTTTTGGTTTTGCTTTGGCATGTTGCTCTTCGTCTGTCTTTGGTTTTTATTAGAAATGCACTATAACACCCGTGGTGAAAAGAAAGGGCAGATACAAAGTCACACTAGTGTAAAGCTGTTCCCCATGGAAACCTTTATCCGGAGCAGCAGTGATGCTGTTCTTGTGTATGCAGGTGGGAAAGACAGGACAAATTCACTCAACCTTCACAATTCCTTATTCTCCAGTGGGAATTACAGTGTCAAGCCCTGGTGACAGAGGTTTGGCTCCTGGCAGCAGTTAGGGCAGCCTGCTTTGGATTTCAAGACAGCAAGTTGGTCTGGAGGAAAACCTTGCAGGGCTCTGCGTGCTTCCCCCTGAGCCTGTCCTTGGTGTTGCCATAGGGACCTGTGCTAATTCCATAGTGCAGAAATGGCAGAAAAATTGCCAAGTTGTCAGAACCTGTGTTTTTCTCTTCCCTTTTCTAAAACTCAAGGAAAGACAACATCAGAGGGATTATAAGTGGGAAATAAAAAACAGGACAATCCTGCCATGCATCTAGAAGCATCTAAAATGTTAGATTTAGGAAAGGCTGGTTGCAGAGATGTAGAACAGGCTATGTCATTTGGGCAAGGAGAGATTGTATTTATAGTGATTAAGTGGCAGAGGTAGGGTTGAATTTTAGGGAGGTGGTTGTGGTTTTTTAGAACTAAGTTTACATATAGAGAAGTCTTCCAAATAATTTGAAAAGCTTGCAAGGGTGCTGTTGCTGATTTTCTCAAAGAGACTTTGTATCTTAAGATTGTATGAAAAAGGTCTTTCAGCTGAGAATGGGAGTCATGTGGTGGGTAGCGTATTTTACATCAAGTTTCAGTTTGGGCTTGACGAATGAAATTTAACTGGGCTGAGATCCAAAAATGCACCAGTGCCAAAGACAGTTCTTTGGTCGGTGTGTTCTGAGTGTGCACCCAGGGAGAAGCCCATCTGCAGGAGAGCTTGGGATCTCTCAGGAAGCATTTCTGCCCTCCTGTCCACTGGGTCACGGTGTGGGTGGGCCTTAGGGATGCAAAATGTCTGCACCTTCCTGAAAGCACATTTACGTGAGATGAACTGTGGCCAGTCACACTCGCAGGGGTCAGCTGCAAGGTTTTTGAGTGAAACCCTGCAGTGCTTAAAGGCCAATGATGGAAAGTGCTGTCTCTAGTTTACCCATTTCATGGACACAGCTTTTTCTGTGTAGCATGGACTGTTTTCCCAGTTTTGCTGGCTCCAGGTACCCCAGGGAGCTTGCTCTCCTTCATTGGGTTATTGCCACTTCAAGCACTGGGAGGTGCTAGAAAAAACGTTGAAGTAATCATCATGTGGACTTCACTCTGGTCCACTGAGAACTCTTATTACCCTACTGATTTTGAAAATGTCTGCTCTGCCTTAGGGAACAAGGTGTATGTTGGTACCAGGTGGAATAAAAGGGGGTACGGGATAGCTGGGACTGGCTGTGGATGAAAGGTCTGGTATGGAGTTAAAATTATAAACCATTAACAAAAATAAATAAATCTATTAAGCATGGTCTGACTATCCAAGATCTTCTGTAAGGGACCCTTGGGAATTTGCCTTTCTCTGTTGGTTACTGCTCATCGGCTGAAGCAGTGTGACCAACTGTGCTCAGGGCATGTCCACTGCAGCATGAACACAGCCAGGTTTGTTTCATGCATACTCAGTGATGTTGGCTACCAGCTCTGGACTCAAAATTTACTCTTCCAGGGTAATTTTGTTGTTTATCTCCATGTTTAGTTATGGATGGATGAACTATTTGCAGTTCTTATGTGCTGTATCCCGAGTTATTATGTCCCCTTAAAACTGATAATTTTAAATGTTTTCTGCTTGATTTAAGAAATCTCTTGCTCTTGCCAATTTCTCAGCTGAAAACAAGTCTCCACCTCGGCCCTGCGGCTTGAACCACTCAGACTCTTTAAACCGAAGTGATCGCATCGATGCAGTGACACCAACGTTAGGGAGCAGCAACAACCAGCTGAACACGTCTTTCCTCCAAGTGTATGTTCCGGACTACTCAGTGAAAGCAATCTCAGACATTCAGTTTGTCAAGGTAGGAAGAAAGCTGGAAAGGCCTGGCTGGAAAGCTGGGCTTGACTGGTAGGATGGAAAGCCCGGGGCAGGGAATTCCTTCTAGACTGCTCTGTGAGTAAATAGGATTATGAACGCAGCGGTTTAAAAATCACTTTAATTTTTCCCAGTATCTGTTGTCCATTGATTTGTCTTCACTGTTCCTCTCATGCAGGCTTGTAAGTAGATTGGTCACATAAACTGCTGGATTTCAGGGCCCTCAAAGAAAGATTATAGAAAATAACCTCTCTCTACTTTTATTTATGAAAGATGAAGCCTGGTGAAGCCTTTGGAGCCATCTGAAATGGAGACCCTTCATTATCAGACAGTGTCCTTTTCTAGAGGATGAAACACTGTCTGTTGATTGCAGTTTTTGTTCACTTTTGATTTTGGTTTCAGTTTAGGGTTCTTGATTTTACTTTCTGACTTGTCATCCTTCTTCTACTTGGAGGTCTTGGACATTTCTCTTTATCTTAGCTTCACATGTTAGGCTCATGTCTCATACTACCTGTGAGTTGTTGCATGAATAGAGCTCTGTCCTCTGGCATGGTGCATCCCACGCTGAAATGTGTGCGAGTCCTGTGGGATAGGAAATCTAGCTGAGCTGAGGAACAGCAAATGCTGGCAGCAGTTCCAGCCCAGGTGGAAGTCCAGGGAAGCTGGCGTCCCATGGCCAGAAGTTGACCTTGGTACTCTTCTTAAATTAAGTGCACATTTGCTGTTTCTTTATATGCGACTTAAATGTTTTGTGAACTCAACTTCTGTCAAAGTTAGCTCAGTATTAAGAATGTGGAATAGAGTGAGAATACTAGAATGCTAGATCAATTTTTCCGTAGCCCAGTTTTAAAAGGAGAGTTCAGTCTTGCATTCAAAACTTAACAGATGCAAGTGTACTGCTTGATGGTTCAAGCCTTAAAGGTTTATGTCAGTAAATATTTATCACTGGGTAAGGGAATCTCACTACAGATTTCAGTGGCTAATCTGCTGTACAGAGCAGCTGCCCATCCTGTGCTGGTGTATGTGGAGTCCTTCCAACTCTCACTGTGTTCATACTGAGGCTAATGGATGCTAAACTGTCTGGTGTTTCTGCAATCAGACTTGCGCACCTTTTTTTGCATCACTCTGCTTTACACATAGGACAGAGTACTCAACATCAGTGTTTTCAGTGTGCCACCTGGGCATTTATTCAATTAATACTTTTTAAACCGGTGTTAGACCTGCTCGTGCATGTTTGCATTTTGCTTTTGGAGTTGTGACCTGGTCCATCTGACTCTCTCCATTTCCAATCCCTCTCTTGCGCTGCTATTGAAATTTACGGTTTTCTAAAAGTCTTGTTTCACCTCTTCCACCTTCCTGCCTGCTGGGATAACTCACCGCTGTTGTAACATACGGGACTGCCAGTGCACGTGCATCCTGCTGCCTGTCCTGACTGAGAGGGCTGATCCGGAGGAGTTTATGGGGCCAGTTGCTTGTGGCTCTGGGGGGAATTCTTCCCTCTACCACCAAATGCAGATGTACAGGGCTATAGGCTTCCCTGCCTCTGGGGCACTCTGGGCAGTCACGCTCTATGCTCTAGGCCAGCTCCTGTCATGTCTGTTCTGCTGAGCGCAGATACATCTTGCAGAGACTGGTAGAAGGCTTCATGGGTTGCTAATTTGGGCTCATCTCCATGGAGATCCCAGTCTTTTCTAGAATCGAATGTCCTTATGTATCAGGATAAGGCTGTAGTTCCTGCTGTGTTTGCTGGCCTAGACAAGAGCAGTAATGCTTGTACCCTCTGGCTCTACAGGCACTCTTAGAGCCTCACCAGGAGCTCTGTGAAGCTGGGAGATAGACTTCACTGAACTCTGGTTCTGGCCCTAAAAACGTGCATGGTTAGAAAGGAAATGGAGATCCGATTTAAAAATCTCTGCACAGGAATGAATCCCTGCCTTTGAACAGCATGATGATCGCACAGCTCTGTGCTTCCAGCCTGTCTGGAAATGTCACCATGCTGTGGTGTTGAGTTGGGATGCTCTAGGCTTGCAAAGCACAGGGATGTTTGCTAGGAGCAGGTAAGCGGGGGTTGAAGTCTGATCACCTGGAAAGGGAGGGCACTTTATTCTCTTGGTGTCCCACGGGAGACACAAAAGCGTGACTGGCTTTTTTTTTGTTCTTGGAGCAGATCTCAAGACAGCAGTACCAAAATGCCCTGATGGCATCCCGGATGGACAAAACACCTCAGTCCTCGGACAGTGAAAACACTAAAATCGAACTGACTCTTACGGAGCTGCATGACGGTTTGCCGGAC
>NW_009697504.1:0-18676 GCF_000703405.1 Apaloderma vittatum | reverse complement strand
TGAACGAACAGAACTGTGTGACTCACAACAAGCCCAACCACAATATGCACAGTGAAGGAGCCATCTAGGAGCTGACTCCCCACAACCCACTCATCCCATCTCCTCAGCAGGACCAGCCCTCGCTCCTTCCTGCCTCCTCCCCGAGTGTGAACACTGTTAGTATGTGCTTGCAACACTGTGCTGCATCCGGTGTTCTAAGACCAAAGACTTTTGCGTCCGTTCTGGGAGCAGAAGAGGAAGAAACAGGAATAAAGGAGCAAAGAACAAGAGAGACTGAAGCCCCAAGTGTACTTTGGGAATGGTGAGCCACCCTTGAGAATGATGAAAATACTTCTTGCAAAGTAGAATTATGTTTATTTTTTATCTGTATTTTTGATCCTCGTTGGGTTTTTCCTCCTCAGACACATACGGAGAAGTTTAAAAGCTCCTCCAGTTATTTTTTCAAGAGAGCTCATGTTTTTAAAAAGTATTTTGCAGAGTTTTAAATTGTTTCTGTCCTTCTCAAACTTCAAATGGGTTCTGTAGTGGTTTTGTGAATTGACTTCAATGTCCTTAGGTCTCTTTTCACCCCTCTCTGTTCCTTTTTGTTGCCCTGATGAAGAAGTTAGGAACTGGTACTTGTATGTTATTTGTGTCTTAAAAATGAGCAAGCTTCAAGGAACCTCTGGCTTCAGCCACCTAGAGGGTCAAGGGATGAGTATTATTACATTCTTTCAGTTAAGTTTCAGGAAAGGAGTGGTTACTTTGGTATTTAATGATCTCTCAAATTTTGAAAGGTTTCTTTGTAAACCAGGCAAAAGCATTGTTACACTTAAAAGTTTTGTAACCTCCAAAAATTTCGTGTATGTTAAAGATGATACTGGCGGTGCGGGGGGAGTTAATTAGCAAACCTGCAGTCTCGTGAAATGAAAGCTGAGCATAATTTTCCCTAGCGAAGTAGCTGGGTGATTTTTCACTGATGTTCATGACAATTGCATGGTGAAGTAATTGTGCGTACCCCAAAATGAAAAGCTTTTAAGCACTCGTGTGCTGTAGCGGTCTGCACATCATTGCCTTGGCCGGAGCAGATGTGCAAGTAAGGGAGATGTGCCAAGTAAGGGAGAGCATCAGTCCCTGTGCCCCTTAATATTAACACAAAAGATGCTGCTACAGTTACGCCCAAAGTACATCCTCCAGTACAACCTCTGCCAGTGCAAGGATGGGCTCTGCTGAGGAGTTGGGACCATCCTCTCCTCTCCAAGAACTGACAAAACTTTCCGGACGCGAGTGTATTGCACTTCAGGGATTCGGAGAGGTTCGGTTCCAGGCTGTTCCCAGCTGCATTCCTTCCTTTCAGTGGATTTAGAGCACTTCTTTCTCTCTTACCCCTTTTAACAGCCATTATAGGGATTACTGTGGTAGCAGAGCGGAGTGCTTCCCACCCAGCTGCTGCTCGTGCAGGGCACCCTGTGTTGGGCAGCAAAAAACCATTCGTCCACCCCAAAAACCTGAATGCAGACTGGGTGAGCAAGAGGCACCCCATGGCAGTTGTGCGTCACACATTCCCCACTCTCCCAGATGGAGTCTAAGTAATGGGGGAAAAAAATGTCACCCTTCCACAATCCTCTCCCCTTTCCAGTACTGTCTCAAACAAAATGTGAACGTTGTCCTTGGTATCTGGAGTGATTAATATCAGGCGTCATGGTTTCAAGACCGTTCTGTGACCCCTAGCTATGTAGCATTTTTCCTTCTTTCCTTTACACCCAGTCTCATCTGACCCTCAAAGAAGCCCTCAGCCCCAAATGCAGCTGCCAAAGCTCTCTGTTCCTGCACGCCTGCCCCATCTCCCCTGCTCGCGGGCTGGAGAAGGCACTTGCCACAAGTTCCCGCGGTCCGTCCTTGCAAGTGGTGGCTGGAAAGATGCAGTGTTTTGCTGCAGGATCTCCCTGCAGGAAGCTGGGGTGCATTGTGTCAGAGCCAATGGAGTTTGCTTGTGTCTCTCCTCCTCTCTCTTTTGGTTTCAGAAAACAGCCCTAATTTTTGCTATCCCCCTCGATGGGAAAGGTGCAATTCTTCCTTGGAGCCACCCGTGAAGGTGAAGTCCTGGCAAGGGGGCAGAGAAATTGCACAGTATCTAACTTGTGCACTAAGTGAGGAGGAAACAGCGGGCCCAAAGCCTTACCCTCTTATTTAGCTTTTATTAACTTTTTTTTGAGCCCCATATAAAAATGTTTCCTTAGTTTTCATCCTTGCTCTAACACGCACCAGCTCTCGCCGCCACTGAGAGCACGCAGCTCAGCATTGGCATGGGCTGACCTAAGCCCTGCTCATTCCCAGGGAGTTGCCAATATTGCACCTTTCTCGCAAAGCCAAATGTTGAGATGTCACAACATTTGTCCTTGGTGAGGGACTCACCTCACCTCACCAGTTTGTTTATCTAGCGTTGTTGAATGTAAAAGTTTGTTGGAAGCGTTTGACACAGGGAAGTTGAGATGCAGTATCTGTTTTGTCAAACCTGCCGAAGGAGGGAAGGCGCAAGTCAAGGCAGCTTGCTCTCTGGGACGAAGTTGCTCACTGGATCTGACTTCTTCTTATAGCAGGTTATGGATTTGTTTCAGTGTCTGTTTCCTTTTTTTTTTTTAAAAAAAAAAAGGCAGAAAAAAAGAGAAGGCAATTTTTCCAACCAAAGCCATGTGATCCCAAAGCATATACCTCCTGCTTCTGCCCATGCTGCACCATTCCAAAATTTGCAGGTGATCTTTCGCATGACTATTTTTCATCATTTGTACAGAAGCAAGAACAGAAAGTGAAATAATTTCCATGAAAATAGTTGATTATAGATGTTTCATATGGAAAATATGTACCTGACCCAGAGGGGTAAGGAGCTGCTACTACTAATTAGCTTGAAGAACAAGTCATGGTCCTCTCCCTGGAGGGGAAAAAAAAAAATCCAGTCTCCCTGTTCTCAGGGTATTTACAGTTTTAATGTTTAACAAATGCAAGGGGTTCCCAGCCCTCGTGGTTGGAACCGTCACAACCAGAGGAGCCCAGCGCCCAGCTCACGATCACTTCTGAGCCTCTGGACAGCATTTGCTGGTGCCAGGGCTTGGCTCTCTCGACTGTGACGGAGATGCTGCACACGGCATCTGAGTCTGTGCCCTTGCAGAGGGGTCCTGCCAAAGCAGGTCTGCTTTCTGTGCCTCACTGGCTGCCACCTGCAATCCAGCCGGACTCAGATACCAGCTGCTGTGCCGCAGTGCCGTAAGGACGCGTGGCAGGGCTGCTGGTCATCGCTCTGGTGCGGGGCACCAACTGGTGGCTTTGGGAGTCGTTGGACTTGACCTCAGCCCTCGGTAAGGCTTTGACTCGTAGAAAGGATACTGCATCTTCCTCTGTCAACTCCTACTACAGCCTTTGTTCCCCTTGTCCGTCTGCCACCGGGTACAGGCAGAGGGGTGGGCAATGGCCTGTTGGCCGGGGGAGGCTGGGAGGGCATCTAGCCATGGTTTCTACTGTCAATACAATTTTGCACAAGAGTTCTTTGAAGTGAGGTTTTCAACACTAATATCTTAAATGCACAACTGTGAATTATAACTTTTACACTCCTGTTGGTTGAATTTCCTTTAAATGAAATGAACCTGAATCTGTTGTAACTATGATTTTTTTTTTTTTAATTCTGTGTATTGCCAAATCTTTGTAAAGAGTGAAGGATGTTCTTGCTTTCCAATGAGAATCTTTCTCCAAACAAGACTGACTCTGGTGACATGGAGATCATACGAAGCACACTAGTTCTGAGTGGAGAGAGGCTCAGGGTGGGCTTAGCAAACCAACCGCAGCCTCTCTGTAGATCCTAAGCTCAGACCCTCCAGAGTTTACAAAGCCCTTGTTTTATTTTCAGCTTGTCCGCTCCCTGAAATCCCTGTGCAGCTGAAGGCCACTGCCCCAGAGGAGCTCAGGACAAGGAATCCTGTAGAGGGACGAGGGATGCTGGCAGGGTGGCTGGGGAGCGGGGGCCCGGAGGCTGGCATGGCAGGACAAGGTGCTTCCCCATCCAGTTGCACCGGCAGAACAAGCTCATGGGGCAAGTCCTTCCACCACTCTCCACTTCTGCTTCAAACCTCTAGTCGTATGTAGCCTCCTCTCACGCTTTTTTTTCGCCCGTGCACGCTCCTTCTCTGCACGGAGCGGGGATGGTATGATGCAGAGACCTGCAGCTGGAGCTGACTGCTTGAAGCTTGCTGTTCTTGCGCCCTGTTGAAAGAGGGGTCAGCCACTCATTCACATTGTGTTCACTGTTCTGTTCCTCCCTTCTTCTCCTGGACTTCCTCCCCTTTTCCTTACCCCAACGTGTGGGTTTGTTTTTTCTTTTTCTTCTTTTCTTTAAGTGCCTTTTTGTGCAGGTGGAGCTGGCAAGAGCAGGAGTCTCGGGATATGGCCCTTTGCACTCACCTTAGACCTGGAGAAAGCTCAGGGGGAGCAGGGCAAGTTGCCCGTGATGGCCCATGGATATCACCCATTGCTGCTTCTCAGCCTTTGGGGCCCAGTTCAGATGAGGATGAGATTTTGACACTGGTGGTGTCAGGCGCTGCCTCAAATCAGCTCAAAGAAAACCAAAGAGGTAGCTTTGTGCGAGGGGCTGCTTGGGCAGCGGCGGTGCTTCCTGTGATCTCTGCAGAGCTCAGCCAAGGGGACGTGGGGGTTTGGACAGCAAAGAGCAGCGCTGTCTCCTCACGAGCATCCTGTGTAAGTATCCTGCATGATGGAGAACACAGCCACATTCTCCAGGACCCCTTGGAACATGCATCTTCCTTATGCTGAAATACACTATAGAAATCATTCCCACATGAAAGATGTACCATATTTTATATGATATCTAATACACATGTCTGTGGTTTTAAAACTAGTACCTGTGTACCAGTTGTCAAGTTATCCAGTGTCTGGATTATCAGTAGAAAACTGGGATTGGGGGGGCGGGGGAGTGGGGAAGGGTGCTGCAGTGAGTACCTCTTGTTGTGATGCTAATTTGAGGCTTCATCCCAAAGGTGTCTCACCGGTGTTGTGGGGTTCCTGTGCTCGTATTGTGAGCTGTCAGGCGTGAAGCTAGCACAGAGCAGAAAACCAGCGTGTGCTGAAAGGCTTAGTGTGACACAGACCCGGGCTTGCTGCCCACCCTGCTGCCTGGCATTACACCACATCTCTAAATAGATCCAAAGAAGTACCTGGTCCTTGGATACTGAGGGTTGGTTTGGCCCAATAGCGAAATGATGAGCTTTAACTAACATGATTGAAAGCGGTGCATCTTTTCATGGCATGGAGGAGAAAGCAACCTTCATCCTGACTTGACCAGCAGGGAGAACAAGCTTCACACTACAAGCTGGTCTGGGAAGCCGTCCTCATCCCTGCTCTGTTGTTCTACTCGGTCCATCGCTTGCAGGTCTCTTGCTGTTGTGATTGATGGGTGATAGCGGCCTCGCTCTCATGCGTTGGCAGCACAAGGGACTTGGAGACATCCACGACTTCTCACAGAGCCCCCCACGTAATCCCGGGGTGACTTGCTCTTTTCTTGGAGTCTGGCTTCACACTGGATTGTGTTCCTCTGTGGTTACATGTCCAGGCAAGGGGATGCTGTTGCTGCAGGTCCCAGGCAGTATGGTTGAGCTTTTTAGTCTGGTTGTGCATGTTTGCTGTTCTGTTAGAAGCTGGGTGCTGAACCTGGGGAGGCCAGAGCATTCCCTAGGAGAAAGTCTGGGATCCCAGTGCGCTTCCTTGAGCTGCAGGGATGGAAGGGGGTGCCAGAAAGCTGCCTCCAGCCCATGGCACGGTACAGGTGATGGAGGGAGGTATTTCACAATCGGTAGTGCTGAACTCGGTCAAAGTGACGTCTTGTTGTTCTCATTATCCTGAGGTCAGGCTCTGTAGCGGTTCTGCACCTTGGAAATACGGTACTCAAAGCTGTAGGTCTTCTGTCTCCAGCTGAAAAATGTCTGTTCTCTCTCCTGAGGTTTCTCCTTTGGGCTCCGTTTTCATCTGAGCAGGGCCAATCACTGGGATCCTGCAGAGGATGGTGCCCTCACTGCTCTCCCCACTCCAGTGAAGATTTCTGGCTAACGAAGTGCTTGATATCTAATCCTTCCCGTTGCAGGAGAGGTTTGGCCATTCTCAAAAGAAGCTGCCTCTCATAGAGCCGGGCTTGAGGTTTGTCAGCTCTCATGAGCCAAGCGAGCACCTGCAACATGCAAATGCTGCAGGTGACTCTGATGCTCCAGAGGTGGATTTGATGTCTCTCTTGTCTTCTCCTGGGATCAGCGTGGCAGTCGGTTGATAGCAGGGTTTGTTGGAGAGGAAAGGCTTGTCCCAGCTTTTAGTCCTCGGTGGAGCAGTCTAGTATCTCATTTCAGCAGTTTGGAGGCTGCGAAGTTTTATAAAAGGAGGAATTTTCTTATCCTCTGGACATCACTGCTGTACCAAATGCTTGCAAATTCAAGTGAAAAACTTGTAGGTGTCAGGTGACTAGCCTGGATCATAGGCCTTCAATTGGAAGTGCCAATTCTGCACGCCTGCCTTCTGGATTTGCCCTAAGATCAGTGTGTAAGGGTGGAGGGGACTCGTGGTGACCTCCTCTGCTCACAGAAGTGACAGACTGGCTGCGCCTAGGTCAGCTCTAGCATCATCTTTGCTTCAAGTCTCAGGTCCCAGCAGGCTGGGCTGGCTTGGCCAGCAGGTTTTTACCCAGGGTACGTGCTCTGTCCTGCGTCGTGCTGGCTTGGATTCAGCACCCTGGCTTTCTGTGGCTGCTGCTCTCCCGTCAGCCGTGGCTGTTCCTCTGCTCTTCTCACTGTGGTTTGGTTGAGTTTTCAGGAAGGCGAGAGAAGGAGGTGCAGCAGTCAGGAATGTGTGATGCTGCAGCCATCCGGTCTTCATTCCTTACACTAAAGCCAGGAGATGCTGCTCAAGGTACTCCGCCTTCTGCACAGACTGTCTGAAGCTTGGAGAACGGAAGCCCACCAGGACCCCAGCACCAGTGCTCCGGTCCCGTTTGATCCATGTTCTCCTGAGCACAAGGGTGGCTTATGGGCGGTTCAGGGTTAGGGACCTCAGAGCTCTTGGCATGTGCTTTCTCCAGCACACAGAGCTGCAGACCCAGCCTCAACACCTGAGTCACAGGGCAGGCACCTGGATGCCAAATGCATTGAATCGGAAAACCCAAATACCTGAGAAGCGTTCCTGGAAGCCATGAGCGGCTGGTGCTCGGCAGCCGGAGCTCTCACACCAAACCTTTCTCCTGCAGCCAGGTCCATCCTGGCTGCCCCAAGCCTCCTCCCAGCTGCTGCTAGCTCAGCCTAGGTCCCCCTTGTGCAGAAGCACAGCGGCTCTCCCTCCGCTGTGCATTTTCGTGGTTCTCTGAACCCACTCAGCCACTCCAGCCGGCTCTTCCCTGTGTCTTATTTGCCATCGTACGTGGTCTTGCAAATTGTATCATATTGTACATGACTTCAGGTTTCCAGAGTTGTAGTATTCTGACTACAGTATTTCCATGTGTGTACATAAACCTGAATAAGCACAACTGAAATCCTGAATGAAGTGTATACGTTTCATATACTGATTGTCATACAAGTGAATTTTATAATTATTCCAATTTTGTTGTAGATTTCCAATCTTTCCTATTTATTTTGTACCAGATTTATTTGTATATTTTGTGATTTTGTTTAAAAGCATTTTGTTTATTTCTATTCTTTTTAGATAAATGATGATTTTTTTTCTGTTGAACATTCCAGTTTATGCATTTTTCCCTCCTCCATGCTCCCCCCTCATTTCCAAGGGATGGATTTTGGCATGCGGGTGGTGGGGCTGTTGTCAATGATCCCGGACCCAGATCATCAGCACTCTTTAATCTCCAACTGTCAAGAGTCACGGAGAGGCTGGACCCTGTTCCCCTTAGAGCCAGGTCTTGCTCTTTGCATTGGTGGGTCTGGGCCCATAAGTCCTCGAGCCGGGGAGGGCTGCGCAGGCGCTTTTGCTGATCAGGAGCTGGGAAGCTGGTGCCAATGGCAAGCAGCTGATTTCCTCTTTCTGAAGTTCTCTTGAGGGTGAGGGCCTTTTTCTTCCACTAATAAACCCCCCTTATTTACAGCCTACTCTCCATATATTGTTTGTTTGTCTGTAAGCGCAGATGCCATCTGTCTGTCCGTCTGTAGCACGCGTTCCTGGCAGGCAATGGGTGACACAGCGAGGGACGTGGCTGGTGGTGATGGCTGCTCCATTGGACAGGAATCACTGGTCGAGCGAGTCTGTCCTGTGTGTGATGTGCCTCCACCTCTCCCCTGATATCGGGGCTTCAGCAGCAGAGTTGTGCCAGAGACGTATTTCTGAGCAGGAGAGCGACCCCGTGCTTAGTCCCAGCATTGCTTCCAGCTCCACGCCTGTGGAGAAACGGTCGACCCTTCCCTGTGTGACAGATACAGTCCTCCTGTGGGGCCGTTTTGTGCTTCTGCCATCCCTCAGCCCCTGTCCTCCTCGCAGTCATTTCACCAGCTGCTCTCCCTGCACTGGCCTTTCTTCCTCACCCAGCTCTTGAGGTGCTAAACCCTGGAGTAACGAGCTGGGCAACGTCTGCTCAAGCCTTGTGTGGGGTTTTGCTCCATCCAGCACAGCCTGTCTCCCTGTTCCATGAGGTGGCCCCATTCCTCATGGACCTGGCTCCCTGATGTCATGTCAGCAGGATGGGGAGAATGGCAAGTCCTGCGAGGACTCCTGCTCCTGTGGCAGCAGGAGGCAGGATGCTGCAAAGAGGATGTAAGTAGAAACGATGTGAAGGCAAACTGCAGGGCTGGCTCTGGCAGTGAAGTGGGAAGGAGGAGCAGGGCAGGCAAGCCTCGGGCTCCTGGACAGGTGGGTGCCAAAGGTCCCTGCAGGGAGGAGGGGGGGTGTTGGCTGCACCGTGGCAGTGGGATGGGAGCAGTGCCTGAAGCGAAGGCAGCTGCACCTGGGGGCTCTGCGTCCTTGAAGCTCCAGCAGCAGAGACTGGATGGCCAGCACTGAAGGCCAGGTCTCACACACCATGTGAGTTGTGCTCAAGGTCACCTTTTGTACCTATAGGTTGTTACGTCCTGGTAACCATTCACTCCTCCCACAAGCACTGTTGCCACATTGCTCTGAGTGGCTGGCCAGCCCTGCGCTCCTGCCCCAGGGCCCTTCTGCTGGAGGTGAGCACCTTGTGCAGGGCTAAGGTGGGCGGGTGGCTCCATGCTTATGAAAATGCCTTGTCCATGTATGCTGCAGGTGGCTGGGGCTTCAGGCACCGAGGCTGCAATAGCTGCTGCTCAGCAACTGGCATGGGACTTCGCACCCTCCATCGTGGTTACAGTGTACCCTGACTCCTGAGTTTGTGCAGCAGTGGAGGAGAGAGTGTAAAAGAAGAGGAGCTGGGAACATCTCTAGTTACGCTGACCTTTTCAGAAGTGCTTGCTAGGCTAACACTAAACATCTGCAGGGCTGTGGCTAAGGGCGAGCCTCAGGCTGCTGTTGCTGGTGAGTCTTCTCAGTGCCACCCCTGTAAGCCCCCACCATGAGCTCCCTCCATCTCTGCAGAGCAGTGAAGGTGGGTCTGTGGTGTTGCAGAAAGTGGGAGAAACCAGAAATCAGGTCAGTGAGAGCTCAAGGCAAGGGGAAGTGTGTCCCGGTGCTTGCCTTACTCCCAACAAGCTTTTCATAGAATCATAAATACTAGACAAAACCTCCAAGATCATCAAGTCCAACTGTCAACCCAAAGCCACCATGACCTCCAGAGAGCTGCCTGATGGTGAACAGCAGCATGCTCATGCTTTAGCATGGGTGATCAGGCCATAGGGTGGGAGCCTGGCAGCAGCTGCAGCTTACAGTGGCTTTTCGTGGGGGCTCTGCAGAGCTGTTGGAGACAAGGTCCTGTCTGGCCACGGGCTTGTGGGGAAGGCCGCTGCCTGCCAGAGGTGTGGGCTAGTGGGCTGTGACAATGCCCACTGTGCCAGCTAGGGCAAGAAGCTGCACTGTGGCTTTCACAAAGCAGTTTCTTACTGCAATACCATTGCGGAGCCGGTGCCAGATGGGCAGCATGGCACGAGGGGCAGAGAGCAGTGCCTCTGTGACTGTCAGGCTCTGCCTGCCATTTTCCCACCATCAAGTGAGGGTCAAATACTTTCCATTGCTCCAGCCTTGAAGTGTCTTCTCCCCATCGAAGTCAGAAAATAGCCCTAGGCTGGGAGCGAGCTATTTGTGGCAATTGGTTAAGGAGGAGGAATGCACGGAGTTCCCCAGGCCTCCCTTCCTGCAGCCGAATGCCCTCCCCAGCTGCTGAGCTAAGGCTTAAAAAATTCAAGTGGCTATACTTGGAGAAATGAGATTTGAACACAGCAACACCCAGCATGGTCGTTACTGAAAGGGCTCAGGAACAGCTCCCTCAAACCCTTCCTGCAGCCAGCCTCGCTGTGGGTACATGTTAGCTTCTCTCCAGACCCCAAAATGAAGGGCTCAGGGACCCATCGCTGGGTTTTATCAGCCCCTGAAGCATTGGCTGTTGATCGTTGGCCATGAGCTGCAGCCATTTAGCACTGCTTTTCCATTTGGCTCTTTGGGCCCTGGATTCGGCATAGCCTCCTGTGGTAGCTTTGGTGGCAGGGCCTGGTCTGGTTTGGCTGATACCGCGGTTTGTTTCCAGGCGAGGGCTGAGCAGAGCAGTGTGCTGGTCCCCATCTCCACCTGGTATGGGGTCACAGGACTTTCGGCGAGGCCAGCCAATGCTGTCGCTGCAGCAGCACTGGCCTGCTCTGGGTATTTTTTTCTCTGTTTAACCAGGTTTGCAGCTCCTGGTGGCCATGGGCCTTGCTGCGCCACCCTGGGCACTGGCTGTGTGTGGTGTGGAGCCACCCTTGGTAATGCCTATTGGAAAGGTGGAATGTTGGAGGTGGTGGCAGGGGGGGATGTGGCCCTTCCCACCAAAAATCTCTCCTTGCTCTCTGAATCCAGGCCACAGTGTTTGTCTCCCCGTGCCTCCCACCTGAAGCCAATGGGGCTAACAAAAGCCTCGTGCTCCCCACCCCATGGCTTCCTGCCCACCTGCTCCCCAGGGACTACACAAGCCCTTAAAGCCAGATCCACAGCCACTGCTCACCAGTGCTTCCTACAACCAAGTCCTGGAGATGCTTTCCCTCTTCCTCAGTCCCTGCCACCTCCAGCACAGCCCTCATCATCTCAGCGACGCACCACAAAGCACCAGGCGTTTCTTAGAAACATCATCATTTATTGACTTGAACAACTGCCACAACAGCAGCAGTGTTTCCTGCTCAGATGTTGGTGGTGTGTTTTTTTTCTTTATTTTCTCCTAAGGTACTTTAAAATGAAAAAAAAGAAGATTAAATGAGTTTATGGTACTGAAACAACAGTCGAATTGATTACAAGAGGGCCCTTGTTGTAATCCCTTCACAGCGAACGGCACAGGCTGGAGTAAGGGAGGCTGCACCCATGATAGAGAGGAAAACTGCAGGGCACTGCGGCATGCTGGCTCTGTGCCTTCCCCGGGCTGGCTTTCAGGCAGGACTGCTTGCCCCTCCCCGTGGGGCACCCCCTGTCCCCTGTCACCCTCCCTGGATGGGGACACAGCCTTGCCCACCGTAGCCTGCGATGAGGCTCCGCTTGATCCACGCCAGGCCAAAGGCAAGGGCAGCTGCCTGCTGGGCTGGGGTTCCCCAGCTCCCACCATAGGGCTGGCCCTGAGGCACATGCCATTCCCTAGTTTAGGACAGACACGCGTGGCCTGCAGCATTGTGGAATCAACGCCCTTTCACTCCAGATGGTGGCTGGGTTTGTCTTTGGGATGCTTCACTTTCTTAAAAGCTGAGCGGACAGAAAGGTCAGTAATAGGCAGTAGGAAAACAAACCGACTGACATAATGCTAAAGCAGTAGCTTCAAACTCCTGGGTTAATATTTACTACTGAAACTACGGGAGTTGAGAACACAGTGTGCAGCTCAGCTGTTTGAGAAATGCGCCAGAAATCATGCATCACGTGCTGCTGATGATGAAAGAGAGCTTTGAAACACGGGGAGAGGGCAACAAGCATCTACAAGCCAAAACATGTACAGCTACAGATATGCAAGAGCTGGAATCCCACTGCCATCCTTGATGGCTAGAGGAATCGAACCACTTACACAGAGAAACTCACGCCAAGCAGAGGGTAAACAGTGTTGGAAGCCACAGCAACACCCTGGCTAACACGGGGAGTGGGGAGTTCGTAACTCAGAAGCAGAGGGTTAAGGGCAGCAACCCAACGGGCAGGAAGATCTGGATCATTTTTGCCTCCTGCGGGGCCCAGCACATCCCTTCTTTCTTCACAGCAAACGTAACAAATGGCAAAAACCGTTCACAGGACACCATACAAATGAAAATCAAATGAAACATCATCACGAGAAAGGGAGAAACATGCAGCATCCCTAAATGTAATGGGAGCAGCACGACAGCACAGGTGGGCAGTCCAATCTGAACGCATCATCCAGGCAGAATCTTATCAGCTTTTTGAACCGTCTGCAAAACTGAAAACAAGGGTCTCCTCCTAATTAGTGTTAATTTGTTAGAAGTTTCCGGACACTTTCAAAATGTGCCTCTGCAAGAATCACACCCCCCCCAACCCATCACCCCAAGGGCCCCAACAAAGGAATCCGCTCCTGATCACTGCTAGAGTCATGGTTTATCTTCAGAGACGCTTTGCTTTTTCCTTCTTATTCCTCTTCCTCTTCCTCCTCCTCTTCCTCTTCCTCATCGTCATCTTCATCGTGGCAATGTGTGATTTCCTGAGGTGCCTGGGGGAAGAGGTTGGGCGGTTTGATCTCACTGATGGAGCGGGTCAGCTGATGCCGTTTGTAGTCAGAATCTTTAAAATCCACTGAGGTGCGATTGCGTGTGGCCATCGGCGACTCCTTCTCATTGATGTCAACATGCGTGTGCTCTACCGTGGACTCATGTGGCATCTGCACAGGTAAGAGAGAGAGAGAGGAGATGGCAAGGGGTGTCCCAGTCCCAGGGTATGTCCCTGAGACAGATGGAGAACAAACCCCAGAATGTGACCCTTTGGCCCATGGTGCATTAAGTGCCACCCAGCCCTCCAAGGTGCAGGCACCCTTGGTACCCCCACCCACCTCCCTGTGGGCTGCAACTCACCAGGACGTGGGCGGCTCTGAAGAGGTAGCTGAAGGGGTAGTAAAGGAGGTTGATGAAGGAGGCTGCATAGAGATCGGCGTAGCGCATCACCTGGCTGGCAAACAGGGTCTGCCGAGAGCCGCTGCGGAAGAGGCTCCCCATCATCCCATAGCACATGTCCATGTCGTGGGTCACTTTCTACAAGCAAAGGGCAGATTAGATCCTGCACCGGGCAGGCAGCAGCACAGAGCCATGACAACAATGGAGCGTGCTGGGGGCTACGTCAGATCTGCAAGGATCTCCAGCAAGGCTTTCTGTGCTCATATCCCACAGCATCAAGGTACAGCAGAGTCCTAGCCAGCAGAAAGGAGGGCAGCAGCAGGCTCAGGGCCAGCCCCTGCTGCAGGCTGGCACCCCAGGGCTGGCTACAGCCCCTCCAATCTTCTGTGTGCCAACACCCTGCCCTGCAGCAGCGAGCGCCATCAGGCAGTGCTGCTGTGTGGCTGAGGAAGGAGATCTATTCCAGACTAGGCTGCCTTTCAGGAGCCCCAGTGACACCAGTGAGCTGAGAAGCTTCCCCATTTGTGTCCACAAAGACA
Organism: Apaloderma vittatum; assembly: GCF_000703405.1. Taxonomy (NCBI): domain Eukaryota; kingdom Metazoa; phylum Chordata; class Aves; order Trogoniformes; family Trogonidae; genus Apaloderma; species Apaloderma vittatum. The sequence goes on along the minus strand of NW_009697504.1, from coordinate 4,935 downwards.
GAGCAGCTTTGCCAAGCCTGCCCAAAGGCAGAGCAAAGCATTTCAGCCCACCCAAAGGCAGAGCAAAACCTTTCAGGGCTGAGCAGTGGGGTTGGGCCGTCAAGCCCTTAGGGATTATAGAATCATTAGGGTTGGAAAAGACCCCTAAGAGCATCTAGTTCTACCATCTAACCAACACTACCATGTTTTTTAACACTTCCAGGGATGGTGATTCCACCACTTCTCTGGGTAGCCCATTCCAATGCCTCACCACGCTTTCAGCATAGAAATTTTTCCTAATATTTAATCTAAACCTCCCCTGGTGCAACTTGAGGCCATTTGCTCTTGTCCTGTCATTAGTAACTTGGGAGAAGAGACCAACACCTACCTCACTACAACCTCCTTTCACGTAGTTGTAGAATAGCAGTGAGATCGCCTCTCAGCCTCTTGTTCTCCAGGCTAACAATCCCAGCTCCCTCAGCCACTCCTCGTAATATTTGTTCTCCAGACCCTTTACCAGCTTCGTTTCCCTTCTCTGGACCCACTCCAGCACCTTAATGTCTTTCTTATACTGCAGTGCCCAAAACTGAGCACAGAACTCAAGCTGTGGCCTCACCGGTGCCAAGTACAGGGCACGATTACTCCCCTACTCCTCCTAGACACAATGTTCCTGATACAAGTCAGGATGAGATTGAAAAGAGATTTTTATGATTGGTACCTTAATGCGTCTCTGGATGGAGCTGATGTCAGGGCGTTCATTGCTGCTGCTGTCCAGATGCCTAGTTACAGGTGAGAAGGTAAACACATGGTGTGAAAAGCCTTTCAGAACCAGATGCTGTGGGATGGGGGCTTGGGGAAAGGAGGCTGGTCTGGAGGGGAAAGTTGGTCTCGCAGGCAGAGCCCAGGCCTGATTTAAAGCTCTGGCAGCAGTGCCACCAACCCAAACCCCGTGGTTTCAGCAGAGCCACTTGTCAGCTGTCGCTAGGCTGGGAGAGGTGGCAGGGAAGTTGTCACTGTTTGAACACTCACTTGTATAGTTCGGCCAAGAAAATATCCAGGCTCTGCAGTTCTTCAAAAAGGGCTGGAAAATCCAGAAAAGAAAGGGAGGGGGAAAGGTAAGTTTAAGCTGTTAAAGTAAGTGAAAAGGGGTGAAAGCAAACCCACCATCCTTCCCGTTCCCCTTGCATAGCAGAGGAGGGGCACTGCATCAAGAAGCATGGCACCTCACTGCCACTGTGCAGGGAGAGGGGTTAGTTGTGCTTTGTGCCACTGGCAGAGCTCTGGGCTTGCTTTCTTGTTGCCCCCTTCAGTTCTGAGACTGAAACTTTGCAGCCCTCACCAAAACCTTCCAACTGTCCATGGGGCAACTTGCATAACCCCCACACCTATTTACACACCAAAGGGCAAAGCCAGGAGACAAGCAGTAGCACAGGAGGGTGGAAAACACACAGCACTTTGGCAGCAGAGCAGTAGAGTAAGCAGGAGGAAGGAGGAGGAAGCGGCTGGTGAGCAGGGTCTCCCTGCAGATGGGAGAGCAGTCATGGCTCAGGCATTATAGGGAGAATAACCCAGGCGTCTTGTCAGATACTTTTTATCAGAGAAGCCACGACTCCATACAAGCAGAGGGAGAGGAGTTTTTTCGGGGAGGGTTATGGGTGAGGAACAACCCATCCTCACGCAGCTGCACCTTCTCCCCTGATCAAGTCAGCGCTTGGCTGATCACACACAAGCAGCTTGGGAAAGAGCACAGGAAAGGCTGGGACGCTGAGGCAAGCCCATGGAGAGCTGCGCCAGCTCCTGCCACCAACAGCCAGACCAAGGGAAAAAGGGCAAAAAGGAGAAGCGACAAGCCAGTGTGATCTCTCCTCTGCACCCCTATGCCCTGGTGATCTCAGGGGTGCAGCATCAGGCAAGCAAGAGCAAAGCTTAGCCTGGGGTTTGTCTGGCTGCTGACCACTTTTGTCTGTCCAGACGTGCAGCTCCTGCGCCAGCTCGGGGATCACCAGGAAGGTTCTCCAGCCCTGGCGCTTCTTGGACTTGAGGATGTCTCCAAAGATATGATCTCCGATGTACAAGATATCCTTCCCTTTGGCCCCCAGCAGGTCACAGACGGTGTCCGAAGAGCCTGAATGAAGAGTGGCATGGCTCAGAATGGGGAGACAAAGGAAACACATTCCTCATTTCAGAAAACCAGGACAGAGGAGGTACACTTTCCTCCCAGAAACCTCCACTGTTAAATACAGCACCCCGTTATGGCCATGGCAGCACGGGGCACTGCCCACCCGTCTGGGAGTTCACCCAGGGGCAGCTTTGCTCATGCACCATTCCACATAAATGGCAGCAACAGAGGGGCCGTGCTGCCTCCCATCCCACGTGAGAGTTACGGAGCCCTGGGCGTCAGACAGCCCTCTATATCCATCAGCTGCCCTTGCATGGCTCAGGGGACCCTCCAAACATGGTCACACTGGTGGCAGCATCATAAGCATAGCTCGGCCAGCTGCACTGGGCCAGCTGCAGCTTGCTCCACCACAAGCCGTGCCGTGGCATTTCCTGGACCCTCCCTGGCAAATCAAAAAAGGGCATTTGACGAGGAACAGGCCCACTTCTTCCCTGCACTGGGTATCAGTGATGATGGAGAGCATCTGGTGCAGCGTGCAGAGGACACAGTACAATGTTCTTTGGGAAACACAACCTTGCCTAGCACCTGGCACAAGTCCTCTCACAGCCAGAGTGGATAAAGGCCACAAGGGGCCATGAGGGCACTTCAGAACCACTCCACAAGAAAAGAAGGGTTCTTGCCTCACCTCCTGAGTACACGATGCCGTGCTGCAGTGGGCCAGTGTAGGTACCAATCTTCAGCTTCCCAGTCACCTGAGAAAGGAGTCATTGCGTTAGTACAGAACAGCTGATGGTCTGGATCTTTTCTGTCCTATTGATACTTTATTCTTTGGCTCTCTGTTTCACTCCCAGGCAGCCCAGACGTGGCTTTCCACATTCTCTTAACCTATTGTCACCTGAGGTACGTTACAGAAGCCATCAAAGTCCCGAGATCTGCTGTGCCCCAGGTGATGGCGTTGCTTAGGAATCACTAAGAAGACAAGCCAGCCCACCATTTCTAAGGCAGGTTCCGTCTAAACAGGTTTTACCTGTTGCCACTGAGAGTTGCCACACAGGAGGTTCACAAGCCCTTCCAGCCATAGAGATACCCTCCATATAATACTCACCGTGTCCACCTGCCGCAACACGGTGCCTTCCCCAAAGAAGAGGGGTTTTCGCGCATCCACCAGGATCAGGTCGAAGTAGGACTGCCAGGGCCGATGGGCACTTCCAGGCTGCAAAGGCAAAACCAAACCCCTGAACCAGGCACAACAAAATCAACCACAGGGAGTTTAACTGGAGCGTTACTGGCAATAGCCATACCCTTGTGACACTGCTGCTCCATCAAAATCTCCTAGCTCATACCTCTCCTGTGGTACAACGCTGGGCTGCCAATACATCACCTAAAGCATTCCCCTTTTGTGGCAAGCCCATCGCAACCCAGCCTAGCAGTGAGGACTGAGGATGTGGTGTGAGGTAGGAGAACTGCACTGAGCATCCATGGCACAGCACAGCTGTTGTGTAAAGAGATGCTGTAAATGACAGCGCTGCCACTGTTTCTGAAGGTGACATCCTGCATAGACCCAGACATGTGCAACTTCACAGCTGTTACTTTGATACTGGCCATGCTGGTACTTTTGCCAAGAGTGGGTAAATGCCTGGACTCTATTCCACAGAGCACAGCTCTAAATCACAGCCCTGGCCAAGGGACACTGGGCACTCACGGGCCTTTTCTGCTCCATGCTTCCACTCTTTCTGAGATCAAGACCACAACATGGATTTTTTTTAAGCTATCAGTCATGGTGATCTGCAAACTTCTCCCTTGGCCACCTTCACCTTTAGAGCACAGTGTAAAAACACATCTTTTGAGCATGAGATAGCCTCCCACTAGGAGACTGAGAAAGCAGTAGAAATTCAGCCCATAAGGTTTTCCCCAAAAGTTGGAAGGCTGAGTTTTGACCTCAGAAAAATAGAAAGAGCGTGATTAAAACCTTTGGAGTTACCATAGTCAAGGCACAATCAGCCATAAATATTTCTGCTGTTTTAGAAAACTCTTTTGTTTCCATCAAGGTTTTTTGGTTTGTTTTTAGCAACACCTAAAACATTGTTCTAGATTTCTAAGAAACCTGGCTGCAAAATGCCACAGTTAAAATGTGTTATCACTAAAATAATGTTATCATTAAGATAGATTATTGGTTGAGACCAGATGATGCCTCTTTTCTCTTTGTTATGTTGTATTTACTTTGATCCCATTCAAACAGGACACAAACCAGCAAGTGTATTTTAACTAGATTAAAGCAACTAATCCCATGCAGCCGAAGAAGAGGGATTAAAATGCTTTCCAGCTACACAGATAATTAGGCACATCAGTTTCTATTGGAACTGCAGTCTAGAAATCACATACCTTTGGTCCATGTGGAAAGTCAAACAAGTAAGTCATAATTTTCTGAAAGACGGAAAGAAAGTATTCAAAGATGTGTTTTTAAACATACATTTGTGTAGTTTATAAAAGCATACTTTTCTGCTTTTCAGGTTACAAAACTTTATTCTCAGGATTTACAGGGAAGTCAGCGTAAGATTTGGAGACAAAATGAATGGACAGAATTTAAAGTGACAGGAATTAAACCAGCAATTTTTACAATCAAAGAACACATTTGCCTCAGAAATCAGCACACTCCACATCTTGCAATGCTTTACAATGGCATATGAATCTTTAAATTAGCAGTGTTGCAGCAACCTGACATTTACCTGGAGTTGAAGTAATCATGCTTATTCCTACGGCAGAGCAGACAGCCCTTTCTGGCTCTTAGACCTCTCCAGGACCAGGGCTCAGAGGAAGTCAAGATAAAGGAGGAGTTT
>NW_009697503.1:5970-18669 GCF_000703405.1 Apaloderma vittatum | reverse complement strand
AGTACTGACCCCTGAGGTACTCCACTAGACAGGGGCTGCCAACTAGACTCTGCCTCATTGACTACAACTTTCTGAATTCTTTACTTCAACCAATTAGTGACCCACCTCACTACTTGGTCATCCATACCACACTTCCTCAGTTTAGCTGTGAGGATGCTGTGGGTGACGGTGTCAAATGCCTTGCTGAAATCCAGATAGACCACATCCACTGCATGGCCACCATCCATCCACCTGGTTATGTCTCCATAAAAGGCTACCAGGTTGGTCAAACACAACTGCTCCTAATAACCTTCTTACCCTTGATATGCCCAGAGACAGTGTCAAGGATAAGATGTTCCATCACCTTTCCAGGGATGGAGGTGAGGCTGACCGGTCTGTAGTTACCCAGGTCATCCTTCCTGCCCTTGTTGAAGACTGGGGTGACATTCACTTTCCTCCAGTCTTCAGGCACGTCAGCTGATGCCCACAACTTACCAACGATGATGGAGAGTGGCCTAGCAATGACTTCTGCCAGCTCCCTCAGCACCCGCGGGTGCATCCCACCAGGGCCCATGGATTTATGGATGTTCAATTGTTCCAGTTGATCCCTAACCCAGTCCTCCTCAACTACGAAAAATTCCTCCTTTATCCTGGCTTCCTCTAGAGTGTTTAGTTATAGAATGTATAGCAACAACATTTTACTGTTATTTTTAACGTGCTTGATTTTTCGGTCCAAAAGTTACTAATTGTCCTAAGTATAACCTTTCTTATTTAGTCTGTAAATAACACTTTAATAACAGTAATCTAATTTAAAATTACAGTATTTAACAGCTGACAAAAGGCACACCATTATTCAAAGTAACAACATAAAAGCCTATTTACTTAATTCCAGCTCCAGCAAAGAAGGAAATGTCTAATAGTATCTATAATAAATAGTTGCTGTGGATATAATCTGAAGATTATTGGAGTACGCTTTTACAAATGACAAAACTAAAGTTTTGCTAATATAAGGAGTCATAATATACTGTGCAAGATTTTGACAAAAGCTAAAATGTAATGAGGATAGTGTGGGGATTTTGAGCAATTAATTTTTTTTTATATTCACGTCTACGTTGCATTGTGGAGTTTAGTCAGTTGACAGATACAGGCAGTCACTAAGAACGCATAAAACTGCTACTGAGATACCAGTGAACTGGATTGAGGTGACACAATTTCACAAGTAACGTGTCAGAAGTAAAAGATGCCTGATTTTTATTTTTTTTTCTGTAATATTTTCCACTGGAAAATGCCAATTCAGCAAAATCAAATCATTCACAGGACTATCCATTTCATTGACACTTCCGCTGAAAAACTGTATAAATGATTCCTCACAATAAGGTCAATAAAATTGATTGTTATGACTTCTATATTATTATAAGGTAATCATTATGTTAATTAAAGCAAAACAAAACATTTAAATCTTACTGAAACAAGCCTGTTTTAAATATACTTAAGTGGAACCTTTTTACGAAGCCAAATATTATGCCTTCAAATTTCCAGAATGCTATTTTTTAATTCCATATTTTCAATTCATTTTAGTTTAGAAAATGCAGCTGCACAATATTAGAAGTATTGGACTTTAACAAATTGTTGTTCCATGCCCTGATGAACTATGTCTAGAGAAGAAGAAATTAAGACTGCACAAAACCAGTAGCCTGACCACAACTAATGATTCTGAATGTTTGATTCTGTTTTACGCCAGTTTCTCAGAAAATGATGGGTCATATAAAACAGGATTTCTCTTTCACATGTGGTTTGTAAACTCCTCCAGACTCCCCACAACTTAAATAACCAAATTATTCTCTTTTGTAGTTAAAAGATCAAGTTAAATAAAGAGGTGAAGTTTATCTCTTAGTTAAATACTTTACCTCTTAGACTTCAAGTAAGAAGCACATAAGATGATGTACGAGGAACTTCTGTATTGCTGTTTATTCTGGTAATTGGCACAATTTCAAGATCTATTAACTGTTTCTCAACCCTATGGATTTCTAATTCAACCTTCTTTTTTTCCTCCTCAGTGGAGCTGCAGTCAATATCAGAAATTCTCTCCAAAAACTGCATGGCATTTATAAATTTAATTTTCTAAATGACTTTTCACAGAACCCTTTGAAAGAGTCTATACAAACCCTGTATTTTAAAGCACTGAATTCCAGGTCAATATTCACAGAAAGCAACAGTGATGTACTCCATAAACATCTTTTTACAGATTTTGCTGCACTTCTCAGGATGTGAGCTTTCATGTAAAAATAAATTCTCACACCATTTGGAAACAGCCTTCATTCCCTAAATCAATAGATTTCTGTCTTGTTCACTCTGCAGTCAAGATGGACTGAACAATGTTAACACCTGCTGAGGTGAGGATGTTTTTCATCAGAATCAGATTTTAAAGTCAGTATTTTGCTCTTTAAATGTTTAGGGCTCAATCTTCAGTTTGTAAAAAAACTGTAGAGAGTTTGTGACCAAAATCATAGCTTTGTTTCCAGTTATTCCTGCTCCAGCAGGAGTAAAGCTGGCATCACTTACTTCCCAATGTACCTGCAGGGAAGTACAGTCTCGCTACCTTGAGAAGCACCCTGTGGAGCCCCTCTCTGCACAGCTTGTGCTGCAACTGCAGTAGGGCTGTTCTGGCAGGGAGAGAGCAAGTTTCTTCAGCCTCTTTGCCATTCAGGGCTCTCAAGGGAATTACAGTCTCTCATCTCTAGGTTCACAAGGCAATTTAACAAATAAGTTCCAGGTGGCCAAACCTGTATTTTTACACATAGCATCTGACACATACATGAGTTGTTATGCACTCTCGTCTAGAACAAATACTAAAATGTCTTTTCTTGTTTTACGCAGGTGAGTGAAAACCAAATCAAAGTGAACTGCATGCATATGAATTTTACCCTTCATTCTACACAGTTCTTAAGTCCCAGTCATAATTATAGCCATTTTTACAGTGTTAAAGACTCACTATCTTCACACAGAAATAATTGACAGGCCTTCAATACTGGGAAACAATCTGCCCTCTCTTGAATTATAATGACAAACAGCCTCCAATCTAACCTGGTGGAAACATTGATTAAAAATAATTTCGCTTATGTTTCATACTTAGGAAAAAAATCCTTTATATAGATTTTCTTGTAAAGGAAGAGATGCTATATTGACAAACATGTGAGTATCTAATATTATTAGAAGACATTTCTGAAAGCACATAACGTTTTTTTAAGGTAGAAAGCATTTGATACAAAATTAAATGAGGTAATAAATTTGTAAGGGAACTTTCTGAGAACACTCGTCTCTTGGATTCCAAGTGATACAGATAAGTATCTGAAGTATCATGCAGTAACCCCAAATTTAGCATATCCTTATGAGTCTTTAGGCCTGATCACGTCTTGTGGATCTTAATTTCTTTAGGCACCACAAATTAATCTGAAGTTACCTGGACCAGTGACACAGGCAGAAATAGGAGAGTGACCCTGCTCTAAGAAGAAAGGCATTTACCTCCATGTTGCTGTGCATAAGCCAGCTTTGCTGAAGCCTGTGAGAGATGCCTGAGAGGTTCGATACGCTTAGATATTTCCCACACAGATTGTCTAAAATCTGAGCACAAGGTTTTGGTCAGGCTGAAGAGCACGTAGTCCCAAAGGACCACCAAACTGTGGGCTACTCTTGGCAGAGATGACAAGTGTGAATTTTCATTTTGTCAGGACAGGCATTTCTATAACTACAAAATTTTCCATGTGCCATTCAACTATTTCACATTTTACACAGCAAAAGCAGTATAAGTAATGTAAAGAAAATGTAGAGTGGGACTACAATTTTTTCCTTTTTTTGTTTTTTTTTTAAATATGGGACTTCAATAAAAGCGCATATTCCTGATATATTTTTGGTGGCTTCAAAAAAACAACTCTTGAACATCACTAGCAGTTTTAGTTTTAGTTTTTATCCTCAAAAGGATAACATATACTAACCAAATTCATTAGTTTGATTAGGCAGGGTTAGCAGCCATTTCATTCAGATCTCCTTATCAAAGAAGATGTAAAGAGTAGGAGATTGAGGTTGTATGAGTACAACTGGATGATCACAGAATAAAAGCTTAAACATACATAAAAAAAAATCAGTACTTCAAAATTCTGTGCCTGTGACTTGATCACTGTGTTGGAAATATCATTCTTCCAGTTATAAATTTGAACAGGTTGAGAATTTTAGATACAAAAATTCCTGCAAATTATTGGGTCCCACAGTAATAATAGATTTCATCTTCACAGAAAATTATGCTTTTAAGTAAAGGAAGGTATTATTTTGTTTCAAGAATTTCATAGTGTAGTTTTGAAAAAGCTGATTTTTGTTACTATGGTGGGTTGATCTTGGCCAATTGCCAGACACCTACTCAGCCGCTGTCTCACTCCCCCTCTTCACCAGGACAAAGGGAGAAAATAAGATGAAAAAGATCACGAGTTGAGGCAAGGACAGGGAGATTCTGTACTGATTATTGACACAGATAAAATTAATTTAATGGCATAACAATTAAAATAGATTTTTATCTATTTTTTTATTGACACTGAGAAAATTAATTTAATGGTATAACAATTAAAAGAGATATGGATGGTAAGATACAAAGAAAAAATTCCCTGCATCCCTGCTTCCCAGGCTTAACTTCACTCCTTTTTTCTCAGCTCTTTGACATCACCCCATCTTGAGCAGTAAGAGGGGAATGGGAAATGGGGGTGCTGGTCAGTTCATAACAGCTCCTCTCTGCCACTCCTTCTTCCTCACACTCTTCCCCTGCTCCTGCATGATCTCCTCTCCTTGGGTTGGGCTCCCCACTGGCTGCAGCTTCCTTCAGGGAACATCCATATGTTGTAGTGTGAGGTCTTCCATAGGCTGCGGTGTAGGTATCTGCTTCACCATGGTCCTCTGTGGGCTGTAGGGGACAGCCTGCTCCACCTCAGCTTCCACATGGGCTGCAGGAAAATCAGGACTCTGGCACCTGGAACCCCTCTGCCCCTCCTTCTTGACTGACCTTGGTATCTGCAGGATTGTTTCTCACACTTCCTTTTTCATCAGTCCTTTCTCTCACAGACTGCCATGCAGCATTTTGCTCTTTCTTAAAAATATGTGGAGGCACCACCAGCATCACTGATGGAACTGGCTAGAGTGTCTGGCATAGGGCAGTCCTTAGCCTTTCTTTACAGAGACCAGCCCTGCAGTGCTCCATCTACCAGTACAACCTGGGCACCTACACCCAATACAGTTAAAAAAAATCTGACACCTGATTTCCTAAATGTCATGGGTTTGAGTCTGCCAGGGTTTTTGGGAAGTGGAGGTAGAGCTATGTGGGATGACTTGTTCTAAACTTGAAGAGCCTCCCACACCTGCAGGTAGAAGTTGGATCCGCCTCTGGCCAGAGCCAGGCAAATCAGCACCTGTGCAATCAAGGTATTTAAGAGGTGACTCCATTCTTCTCTGTCTCTTTTGATTTCCTCTGGTCTTGATCTGTCCTGTCTTTGTGTTGGGAGGAGGGGGAGGTGAGAGGAAAGCAAAAGAAGTAGTCCTGAGGAGAAAGAGGGGAATAAGAATCCTGAAGGAGAGGGAGGGGGAAAAGGCTACTGGTGCAGAACCTCTACCTTGGGCCCTGTGGTGGTTGAGATGGCAGGAAGGTGAGTGCCTGCCAGTTGGGGGACTAACAGCAGTGAGAATGTCTAGAATGTGCCAGTACGTGCAGAGCCCCACGCAAGAGGGAAGAGAGAGACCAAGCATCAGCAAAGGATGCACCCGAAGCGATCCATGGCCCCGAGGACTCACAAGGAAGAAGAGGATTGCCTCCTGTGAGGTGGACACCACGTGTCATGAAGGAGGAAGGAGGAGCTGCCATGGACCATGAGTAATGGCTGAGTGGACTTCAACCCCCACCCCCTGCCCCAGCTTGGACCGATGAGGGGGAGAAAGATGGGAGAGGTGCGAGAGAGTGTATTTAAGATTGAGTTGTATTTATTTATGTGTTCTTCTCACTATCCTACTTTGTAAATGGTAGTGGTGAATTAAATTTATGTTTTCTTTCCAAGTCTCTCTGGTTCCTTTCCTGTCATCTTAAATGGTAGATTATTGCTCTTCTTGCCCTTAATCTCAATCCTTGAGCCTTTTTGGTTGAGTTTTTCTCCCTTCACATCTCAGTGGAAATGGGGGTAGGGGGGAGGAGTGAATGAAGTGATCTTGTTGGTTCTCTGTTGTCAGCCTGGGCAGTTGCCTCGAACTACGACGCTGAAAAACAGAAAATAGTTTTCAACTGGCATTTTCACTTCTTCTGTAAAAAATTTTCCAGAAAGGAGTGAGCTGTTTCTACATCACACAATAACTTTATTCCTGCCTAACATTTTAATGCTCACAAGATTGCTTTTATCTTTTTCTATTTGCAAAAGAAAAAGTAGATCTTTTTCTTGTCTGTGATTAAAAGAATCATAAAACAATGGCTTTAAAAAACTCTTAAAAAATCTTTAAAACAGTAGCAAAGATAAATATATGTAGGACATACCTATAAGGTACAAGAAGCATACAGCTTATAGTCATTGGAATATGTGGACAAAAAAAATGTGTATAACGTCTTAAAAATGCATTTTTAGAAGAAAGAGCCATTAGAGGCTGTTAGAAACAAGGATTCTACTCCAAGTTTATCAGCAGATAACATAATCCTAATAGCACATAAATATTTTTCTCCAAGTACAAGAATAATTAATAGGTTAATATTGAACGAAAAATGAAGAGTACCTGCTGGTCTCTACTCCTGTGACACTAATATTTCCGAAAGTGCCCCATCTTCAGATATATAATACTTTGCCATTTGTACCATTAATAAAATCAGTTTCAGTAGAGAATGGCCCAGGAAAAAACTCTGTTCTCTGGAATAGGAAGGGGGAAAAGTTACACATAAGGAACAGAAAAACAGAAAATGATTGAGGAAGTTTAAAAATTACAAATGTAAATTAATTCACCTTTCTGTGTCCTCCTGTGCCTGGTGGTGCATTTCAGACTGATTTTAGCAGTAAAAGAGCTGCAGCAGTTGGCTTTGAAAACCTAAAGAAAAGTAACTTCAGTTTTCTTTTCAACTGTGTGTCAGATAGGATCAGTCTCTAACTCCAGACAAGGTGTGGAAGTTGTTTTGGCTATGATATATGCAGAGAATCAGTTATTTGTGAAGAGACGGTATCATTTGTTCTTTATTTTTAGTGTGTCTGTTAAGACTGCACAGAGGAACCGTAGTCTATAACTACAGCCTCTTCAGTAATAATGCAGCTAATTAATAGCAATCCATTATGTCATTTATACTATATAAAACTTAACTTTTCTTTCAGAAGCCAGATGCACTGTTCTATAATCACTCAGAGCGAAACGGTTTTATACTTTAAAATCTCAATTCCTAAGTTCTAGCTGATCAGCATTGTATGACTTCAACATCTGTGCACTCCAACTGGTTCCAAATACCTTTTTTAAAAAGCCAGGGATTTTTTAATTACATTTATTTGATTGGAGTTTTAGAGGCAATTTAGCAGCAACCTTAAGCTGCTATTTTTAGTCTCACTTTAGATTAAAACTAACCTTCTTGTTCATTCAAGCAAATCTCCACCACTAGATTGATTATAAATTGGATTGGTGACAGTAGTTACTGTTCCCTGGCAATGCTGAAGAACTAGGAAGGCACAAAGGGCAAGATTTGCGAAGTGGACTTGGATGTGTATTTGTCTTGTTAGATGCCACTGGCAATTAAGAAATCCATCTTATTTGCCACCTACAATGCTAAATAGGCTTGAGGGAGAGTAGCTGGAAAGCTGCTGGTAGAAAAGGTCCTGGGGGTGGTTGTGGACAGCCAGCTGAACACGAGCCAGCAGTGTGGCCAGGAGGGCCAACAGCTTCCTGGACTGCATTTAAAATAGTGTGGCCAGGAGGAGGAGGGAAGTGATTGTGCCCCTGTACTCAGCACTGGTGAAGCCGCACCTCAAATCCTGTGTTCAGTTTTGGGTCTCTCACTATGAGAAAGACATTGAGGTGCTGGAGCAGGTCCAGAGAAGGGCAGTGCTGGTGAAGGGTCTAGAGCACATGTCTAATGAGCAGCAGCTGAGTGAACTGGAGTTGTTTAGCCTGGAGGGAGAAAAGGAGGCTGAGGGGAGACCTTATCACTCTCAACAGCTACCTGAAAGGAGGTTGTAGGGAGGTGGACGTCAGTTTCTTCCACCAAGTAACTAGTGACAGGACAAGAGAATGGGCTCAAATTGTGCCAGGACAGATTTAGACTGGATGTTAGGAAACATTTTTTCACAGAAGGGATTGTCAAGCATTGGAACAGGTTGCCCAGGGAAGTGATTAAGTCATCATCCCTGGAGGTATTTAAAACACATGTGGATGTGGTTCTTAGGGATATGATTTAGTGGTGGACTTGACAGCGACAGGTTAATTGTTGGTCTTTTCCAACCTAAATGATTCTATGATTCTGTGATAAATTTCCATTTGTGCAGTGAATGACTAAAGAGATTTTATGCTCAGTTTACAGCTAAGTTTGAGACTGATTTGCAAGACAATAATTCTTATTATTTCACTTACCTACATACACTGATTCAGTGGGCATGCATAGAACTTCTGATTCTATATAAATAGTGCTAAGAAACCACTTCTCAATAAGAAATTATGATTTGTATATGAAATATGGAAGATCAGAATAAATTCCTTTCTTTATTCTTTTATCTGGAACATGATTTTGTACTTCAGTTTCTCACAAACTCTTTCCTTGTAGGTAAGGCAGCAGAGGCAGCAACGTATTGATTCCTACTGTGGTCTGCTTTACACATGCTAAAACACTTGCTTTGTCAGAAAATAACAATGACTCTGTGGACAGATGGTTATCACAATTATCAGGGCTCCAGATCCTCTTTAACATCTTCCTCACTGTAGAGAAGTTTAACAACAGAGACTTTGCCACACCATAATATACCTCAAAGAGACATATACAGTCAATTCATGCATAAAAGCATGTTTCACACAGCTGAAATAAAAATTATAATTAATAGAATATGGGAAACTAAATTTTTAATTAGGAGAAATGTCTGGCAAGATTATCCAGTGTCCAAAGCGTGTATACTGCTATGCAGCCAGAAAGACTTCTCTCTGGAAGTTAGATGCCAAGTTATTGGATGAATCAGTTCGACTGTGCATGGTTATTTCCCAGTAGTTAGCCCAGATTACTCCCCAGGGAGCATATGGATTTACCTGAGCCTTGTAGCAAGTGTGGGTAGAGCCCTTCCTAGCCCTGATGATATCTAGATGTCTGCCTCCTGTTATCGTAAAGCACATATCTGTGCACATTTACAGATCTTGTACATATATCCTTATACATCTGCCATTAGATCCCTGAGGGCACTACCAGGCCTTATTGTCCCTATTCAGCCTCATCTGCTCCACTTCCCACCACTCATGGGCCCAGAAGCCCTATTTCAGCCGACACTGGGATCATCAGTCCCTATCGCAGCCACATGGCTGGAGTGCTGGTCTCCAGCCCTGTCTCTGGCCCTGCCTCCCAGTCAGATCTTGATTCCTCTCTGCAGATCATTCATCTCCTGGGAGGACTCTCATCCACACACCTCCTTTCACCCCTCACTGGTGCCCCTGGCTAATCTCTGTCCCTGGCTCATCATTTGCTGCGCCTGAGGCTGTCAATGACCCTTTTCCCTGCACCCATCTCTGCCCACCTTGTGCAGGCCTTGTGGCGCTGCATCCCTTGGAGAAGGCACAGCCTACAATGGAGTTACCCTCAGCTCTCCTTCCCTCAAGTTGCTGCCAGCCATTGCTGCACTTTTACGTGTATAACTCTTACATGTATATCCTATGAGCTTAATTGAGGGTTGCGTATTTCACTGCGTACATTAGTATCATATTGTGACAAATGACAAACTAGTTCTTTCCCTGCAGTCCCACCCTGGCTTGCCTAAAGCAGTTGCCTTCTGAAATACCTTGGCTAAGTCATGTAGTTTGTGGCAAGAAAAGAAAGCCAACAAGCCTTCAAGAACCTGGACACACAGGTCCTCTGGATTTCTCGCTTTCTTCACATATGTGTTTCAGTGGATTTTTGAGCTTAATCTAGGGGCACAGGAAATTAGCATGTCCGCTGAAGTTTCTGGTGCTTGAGACCTTTGTTGCAATATGGTCCAAAATGTTTCTGTGTTTCAGAAATATGCTCTGTGAGCTCCATCGGTCATAAATTGTATGCTTCCTGACAAATCATAGAATCATAGAATAGCCTCGACTGGAAGGGAGCTTAGAGATCATTTTAATCCAGCCTCCCTGTCACGAGGGACACCACCTCTCAACTAGATCAGGCAACACATGGGGACCGAACAGGAATCGAACCCACGACTTAGGCACTGTTAGTGCAACACTCAACTGACTGAGCTAACCGGCCCCTCTACTTCTTTGAAATATTTGAAAAGTCTCTTATCATTCTGCTTGTTTTTTGCAGTTAAATTAGATCTACAGATCTTTAGGTTAAAAGGTACTCCTCCTCTACTCAGATGTAAAATTTGTATATTCTCATGCTAAAACATACTGTAGGCTATTGTGGCCCTCCAGTTAGGTGAAGAGAACAAAGTGGTCCTTTTTCACGTTTATTGCTGTTTGTTTGAAACTCTCCTGGCATTTTACAGGCAATAGAGAAAGTAATGAACCTTTTTTTCTGACAGATCTGCAGTTTTAGGGGCTTTGTTTGTTTAAAAAAAGCTTTGCTCTTTATAAAAGGAACTATAATCATACATCTTTTCTACTCTATTCTGGCCATTGTTTCCAGCATACAAAAAGAAGAATCCAGATGTGGTAGAAATTTGCAAGTTGCTAACATTTTTCTTTTAATTTAAACCTTGCATTTTAATACATCGCTCCCTGATGAATCAACAGATACATGGTATCAGGCAGGAAACATTTTAGGAAATGCTGTACACTAATGAAGTCATGGGTTGTGTAAGTTTCCAGAAGAGATTTGAATCAGAAGAAAGTGCTGTTCCCCAAGCAAGTCTTAAAATAGTCTTAACTTACTAGATGTCTTCCATGAATCCTGGATATTTAAAGCTCCTTTAGGAATCTAGGTTTTTTCAACTGGGAACTAGTTAAATTATAGAGTAGAAAGCTCTCAATTTATGAAATGCCCAAGCATCGTTTCATGGTTTTGTGTCCCATTTTCATTGTGTAATATGATCAATGAATTTGTCTTTTAAATTATTTGCAACACGGGCAACAAGTTGCAAAAGACTTTGCTTAGAAACTGCATGAAAATATAATGTTCTAAAGAGATAAAGCATATCAAAAGAGGGAGTGAAGGAGTGTCAAAGCTGACCAGGCACAGTTTGGCTGTTAATGCTGTGTTTAATAGCACTCTCTGCTATTAAATTCTGTGAACCAAAGAGTCTAACAGTAAGTCAACCATGATATTTAACGTGAACAAATATAAACAAGATAAGGTCTAAGTTCAAAAGTAGATCAGTACTATTTACCTGGAGCTGGCAAAAAATGACATGAATAAATCTTATACTTCAGTTGACTTAGCATGATGCCTTTCTTTGTGTTAAAAATAAATGAGCTTCAGAAGTTACTTGGATTTTAAGGTATTTGGGCATAAACATTGTTTCCCTGGTTTTGTTTTGTCTTCAGAAAAACTTTTATTGTATGTGTGAATGTCTCCATACGAATTAAGTCAGGCAGAAAGTACAAATCAGCGACTTTGAAAGAACAGCAGTGTCTCCTGCAAACGGCAGGACCTGGAGACATAGAAGTCTCTAAGGACACACACAGTCATCTTCAAACACTGCACGGGATTCTTTAATGATTGTTCACTGCAGTTATACTTTAGATATGATGGCTCCAAAGAACAATTTGTTGAATGGAGGAACAGACTCAGGCTGATAATATCATAAAAATGTAAGTTCCAAGGCAGAACATCTAAAATTGACTTAAAACTTCCTAGTTCCTAGTACCATATGCTTCCTAGTGTCACACATTCATGTACAATATTAAAGAAATTAAAACAGGGTAATTAATAAAATAATTTCATTTAAAAAATCACAGAAAAATTAGGATTCTATACTAAAAAATCAGTATAAACTATTCCAACACAAGAACTTCCCCAAATCCTTCAAACTCAGGATGTGTTATGGGTATTCTCAGAGCATCTAGTGAGATTTTACCTTCTCAATACATTAAAACATTATTAAAGCTGCACTAATTATCTGTATGCTTTCACTTGCACATGATTATACTCTTTAAAGCAAAACAGAAAAATGAACACTTTGCTGTGTCAGGATAATAAAGTCTTCATTACAATATAGTCCAATTTTTCTTACTTTTTTTTTTTAATGAGGAAAGCTATAGCAATCTTTGCTAATGTTAATAGGCAGTGGAGAGACTTAAAACAAGCACATACCCTAAGGATATGCATTAAAGAACAAGTTCATGCATTTTTTACCCTGGAGATGGTGTTAGGTTTGTGGGTCACTGATTCAGCAAGACTGAGACAGACACAGGTGACCTGAACACTGGCTTTTTGCAACAGCTAGAAAGAGAGGTTAAAGAGGAGCTGGTTAACCTTTACAACACTAACTACTATATACAAATTGCTTTAACAAAAACCTCCTTCCAGAAGCTGATGGCATTCAGTGCCTTTCACATACT
>NW_009697503.1:0-5939 GCF_000703405.1 Apaloderma vittatum | reverse complement strand
CCTGAAAAGCAGGAATTCTAGTCTCTAGCAATGACTCAGGTTTTGTTTTTTTTTCCTTTGCCCAAAAGCTGGTTTAAAAGGCTAACAAGAGGGAACAACTGCCACATTACTGCCAAGAATATTAATTGACTATTTTTGGTCAAAGTGAGCACTGGGGCTTTCATGTCCTAGGCATGCTTCCCACAGCTCTCTTCTGTTTCTGGGGGCAAGAGCACGCTTTTGTTCACAAGTGTTTCGAAGACTTCCACAGATTCCAGGGAGGATAAAGTTAAAAGCATTTCTTTTTGCTACCTTTTAAGTTAAGCTCCCTTTCCACTTAGGAAATTGGCATTTTTTCCCTTATCCATTAACTTCCTCGGGTTTCTGGAAAGATACAGGTGAAAAAATGACCACATGCTCTCCTCTCATTCCCTTAGGATCACACGTGTTATTTGAGAAAGTATGTGGATGGTCTTGTAAGACCTTAATAAATCTGCTTTGGGAGCAGACAGGCAACAAATAAAATTGAAATCTACCTATAGCTACTTTAGGTTCCTGGACCCTCTAAATCAAGATATATAACAGCTTGGACAACGCTTTTAAAGTAAAACCGACTCTTTACTTATTATGATCTTCATTTGCTCAGAGCAGAAAGATGGTTGGAAAATAAGTGAAGCAAAATCTTGCTTTCTTCTTCTGATCTTCATATTGTAATACCAAGAGTGTTAACTTACCTCTTTCACAGTAGAAAACAGTGGTTGGGATAGCATTTTTAAGTTCTTACCTCAGAAGTTTTGAAGATGTCTGTGAAGAACCACTACAACGGGGATTCAGTTACTCCTTGCGCATTGTCAGCAGCAAATTATTTGTTAAGAGACCTTATACTGGAAAACTGGTTAAACAAAAAACAAACAAAAAAACCCCAAAAAACAAAACACAACACATTGTTATGAGGCATTCAAACAATAGTTTTGGATGACTAAAATTTAAAAGGCCAAAAAAAAAGAAGTATTGAAGTAGTTCATTCTGGTAGTTTTAAAACAATGCTGAGGGGGGAAGGGGGGGCAGGGCCTTAAACCATTAGCTTTTAAATGAGTTGATAATCAATAAACAAAATCTGGAGTGAACTTCAACTGGCCTTTTTACTACTCTTTCATTCTTCTTTGTATGAAAATTTTTACCACAAAACTAACTTATTTCACCAATAGTGATCATTCTCATTTTCCAGAGGGGAAAAAAAAATCATCCACTATTTTTTCGTGTAAAATTAACAATAACATATAATAAATCTGATATTTTGAGTCAAATTTTTACTTAAATATTTCTGTAGCTTCAACTTATTTTATCATAGGAAACCTCAAAGTACTGGACTTTGCATTTGGACTCGAAAGTGGTGAATCTTACAGTCTTTCTCAGTTTCTCCAAGCAGTGAATTCCATTATTTTATTCTAATCTCCAAAAATATGATGACTCACCACCTTTTTTGTGGAGTTAGGTACTTAAACTCTGAAGGTCAGTGTAACTCTGGCCTTGGTCAGTCAGAGACTGGAAAACATTAGATAAAACATTAAATGTGACTCAGTGTTCATTCTATAAGGAGCTAGTGCCAAGTGCAGAACAGTGGGTGTAGATACTTATTGTATTCAGGCTTCAGTGAGCTTCATCATGATAATTAATTCATGAGATAAGGAAGGTATACGTGATTAAGGTCATTTCATCACCAAACATTTTGTGAGAAGAAATCTCTTAGTCCCGGTGTTCATGTACAAGTTGCTATTTATAAGTCTCGGTTCAGAGGGGAGTCTAGAAACCAAAGGCTGTTTTGATGATTTGTGCGACATGTCTTCAAACGAAGAAGCGAATATGATGGAAAGCTCCCTAGGGGTTTTCTTCTGCCTGCAGGCATAACCTCTTTTTTACTTGAATTTAGTTTCAATTAACTCCTCATCAGCTATGTGCTGAGCTCAGCCAGGCAGCAGACCAGTCAGCAGCCTTCATAAATTGTGACAAATAAACAGATTTGAATATCAGATGAGTAATGTACCAGAGCCCATTATCTCCTAGCCTTTCTTCCATGTTTGGTTTCTAGTCATGAGTATGCCGATTCAGCGTTACTCTGCATTTTTGCATGGTTATTTTTGCTCCCACACAGTGTCTACAAAAACGGACCTTCTCTAATCTGATCCTATTTTGCATCCCTTTTCCAGTGGCAGGAATGGAACTCTAGGCATTTGGTTTATCTGTTTTTATGGTCTGCATTGTTTTACTTTGCACCTTTCTTTAGGTTTGCTAAGTATCATCTAAATCATTGTATCCCTAAGACATGTAAATCACTTATTACCTCTGCAGTCAGCAACTATATCTGTATTTATTATTTTAAAAAGGTTTGACCCAAGTGACTTATTTAAATGCAGTCATAAAGAAATGTTTATCCAGAACAAGGTACCTCTTAGAATGTATTCGAAAACTGCTTGGAGCTGACCCAACAAAAGGAATGTCTTTAAATGTTACCTCTAGCTGTGACCTGATGTTAAAATACACTTTATGTACTATCACTTGAAAGGTAACTCTTGTTTTATTTTCATAGGGTTGTTTGGTATGTCAGAAAATGTGATAAAAGACACTGCCTAGATTGAAGTTTTCTGCCAAAAAAAATCAACATCTCGTTCAAGTAGAGCATGATGATGAGAAAAACTTTTTAAAAACAAGCCCAAAACTCTAATCAGGAGGGTCCCTTAGGGTACCTTGGTGGTAGACTTACTCTAATTTCTTAATGAAGTGGGAACCTAGACTGGTATTTATAGTATAGGAAAGAGATCTACCTCAGAAATTACTTCAGAAGTGCTTTTATGTAACGATCATGTTCCTGCAGGCAATGTCCATTTATAAATTTTGAGTGAATCTGCCAAATACTGTGAGAAATCATTACAGAATTCCTCAGTATACGTAGGCTTGGTTTTTTGTAGTTAACACCAGGGAAGGTCTTAAGGAACCTAAGTGGTATCCAGTTTCTGCTTGCATATCAAGTAGGATGCAAGGAAGTTACTGAGCTAGTTTCAGTGGCCTATCATTCGGAAGATAGTTCTCAAGAAAATCAGAATGGAAGATAGGAATGACATCTCTGCATCCAACACCATCTTATTTTTGGAAATAGTCTAAGATACCATTTTCCTCCACACAATAAGTTCTTTTCACTATACTCATTGTTCAAGTTAATAGCGACCTAGTAATATAATAATGCTAACAGTTTCCAAGTATGTTTGCTACTGCTGGGAAGGGGGGTTTTTGATCCCTGTTAAGTATTACAGAATAATGCAAAACAGTACAGACAGAGTTTTTTACTGGCTTTTGTCTGACATAGCAGTGAGGATACTGCATGATGAAATGTGGTCTAAGAAAAACTTGTAATAAGCACTGAATGTTATTGCTTGTCTTTGATAAATTGTGCAGACCAGGTAACACCTCAGATGCCTGGAGAAGGTACCTTGAAGAGGTTCCTAATTGATATCCTATCGAAAGGCTATTTTCTGAGCAATGTGTAGCAATTCAATGCACTTCTAAGCAGATGGAAAGAAGCAGTAAAGCTTCATGTTGTATGTTTATCCTTTTTTATTTTTTGTTTTTACAATTATAGTGTCATAAGCAAGGGGAAAAGCAGATTAACTTAGCTAAGAACAAGTACAACATCAACTAAAAGTGGTAAATAGCAGCAGCCAAGTAGCAAAGCAGAATCTAGCTACTGGGTATACTTTCTTTTCTAGGCCTGGAAATGCTCAGTATGTTTATTAACTGGAGTAGTGGCATAAATTGATGAGAAAATGTTAAAATGACATTGGTTAGGAAGGAGATTCAGGCCTTTTGGAAGACAGCCTCAGAGATGAAAATGATCTCTGCAGTTTGACATGATCATCAGTTGTAAAGTCCCGATTCTAATTATAAAACTAAAAGGATAATACTTAGTAGGTAGACAAGCAAAGGAGAGCAAGATTGCATTGAGTTAACTAAAAAGTGCTAGTGGCAATGGACAGGTCCCTGCTAGCTATTACATACGGATTTCAGAATGGCACATAGGAAAAATTAAGAATCAAAATGACACCATCAAAATCACTAAAAAATTTAGAAAATTCAAATGTGAAGACAAGTTAGAGGAATTTGCCTCTGATTAGAAAAGACTGTGGCTGAATTTTTCAGTCTAAAATGTCGCCATTAATGAGCATGATCAATTGTTCTTTAAGTCCGAGTGCAGTACATTAAGTATTCAGCTTCATTTACAGCAAAAAAAAAAATTTAGATAGATCAGGAAAACATATTTCTAACTACAAAGATAGTTAAAAGTCAGAACAGTCTGTTCTGACTTTTAACTGCAGAAACAGTGTAATTTCAAGCTTTTAAAGAAATATACAAGCTTCTATCAGGGAAATCCTGGCTGTACTTGAATTGTCTCAAAACAATGAGATAAATGATATTTTGGGAGAGGACTGTTTGTGGGGATTTTGTTGGTGGTGGTTATTTTTCCCCCTCATTTTTATGATTCTCCTCTTCAGGAAGGTTTGCACTTAACAGAGAAAAATTATTTTCCTACTCAGCATTGTTTTTTCCCACAAGCCCATGATGATTTTTCAGGTTCGGAACATCACATCCAGTTTATCAAGAAATCTGGGACCTATTAGGCTTATAGAAAATCTGTCCAATCCTCCTTAGCTATTCCAGACACAGCAGTAATAATGAAGCCAGTATGTTAAACCTGTTTTCTGCTAGACAAGCTACTGGTAATCACTAATACACAGAAAGAGTCTAAGTAAAAATATTGTAATAAAGCATATAGATGATAAAGATAAATTGCAGAAACAGAGGTAAAAATTATTAGTTACTAGTATATTAGAATCATCAACGTCAGTTTTAATGTAAAGACAAAGTAGGTTTTAGTGAAAAACTTTAGAAAAAAATTTTAAAAATCTATGAAAACTACAGAACAAAAGATGTCAACCTTTGAAGCATTACCTGAGGAGGAATTATGTAGCCAGAGTTGTATGAACAAAACCTTAAGGACACTTCTAAGAAGGAAACAAAGAAGGTTTAAAACTGCATTGCAATTTTTACTTACACCATGCGTCATGCTGAAGCTTTCAGAGACACAGAGACAGAAAAGAAACTGTGAGTCTTCCATAACCAAAGGAACACAAGAATTCATCTCCAGCAAAACAGAGGTTATTACAAGCACAAAGGTCCAGCAGAAGACAAGAAATCAGAAAGATCCCCTGAGATAAAGCAGAAGAGCAGGGCTCCATGGTCACAGAAAAAGAGCATGGCATATCCATCTGCAAATCTTGGAAACAGTTTATTAATGCATTATTTAGACATAAATGAATTGAGAAATAAAACTTTCCTATATTAATTTAGTCATATAATAAGAGAACTCAGATGACCCTGCTAGCTCAGAGGAAGAGTTGTTATTATTTTGTCCAGGAAAATGCTGGTGCTCCCTCATTTTAAGTTTCTATTAAAACAATATAATCAATATGACATATGATATATGGTATACAATATATGATATAAATGATAAATGATATATGATATGTGAGATTGAGATGTGAGATGTGAGATGTGAGATGTGAGATGTGATATGGTATAGAAGGAGACTTCACAACCTCTCTGGGCAGCCTGTTCCAATGTTCCATTACCCTCACAGTAAAGAAATTTTTCCTCATGTTGAGGTGGAACTTCCTCTGTTCTAACTTAAACCCATTATTTCTTGTTCTATTACTGGGCACCACTGAGAATAGATTGTCTCCTTCCTCTTGACACCCACCCCTCAGATATTTTTATACATTAAAGGATATGATAATATGATTGATGTGATATGATATAATATAATAAATATAATATTGTATAATAAATATAATATAATAAATATAATATGATACAATACTATATGATATGATATGATATGATATGATATG